>NC_071091.1:55146923-55454423 GCF_027358695.1 Spea bombifrons
GATTATTCAATCCTGCTTCCTCTTTATCTAGAACTCTTTCTGCCAGGTTCAAATTATGTGCAGGGACCTCCAGAAAGACTCCTTGTGGAGTGCAGTACAGTGTACAACCTAATTTACACAAAAGGTCTTTTCCTAGTAGGTTAACAGGACAAGTAGGACTTAGGAGAAAAGCATGCCGTTCTGTAAGAGGACCTAGAGAAATGGTCTGCGGTTCTGACACTGGGTGAGGTATAATATTATTGCCTACACCTCTCACTCCCACAGGGGCTTCATTACTTTTCTGAATATGTTTAGAATCTGCAACAGAAATACATGATCTGCTAGCACCAGTATCTATCAAAAATTATGTGGTTCTACCATTTACCTTACAAGTTATCCAGGGTCCTTGTGAATCAGTTGGTAGTATTGGGGCACAAACTATGGATTCCTCACTGTCCTATTGGGAATTGTAATGATTTGGATTGTATGTCTGGATATTTGAGTTAGGGGATGTGTACGCATTTTTATCTTGTTCCCCTGAGTATTCCAGTGAGAGACCATTTCTTAAACCCTGTTTCCTGTTACCATTGTTGAAACGTGGACACTCTCTTTTATAATGTCCACTTCTCCCACATTTAAAACAAACATCTGTCTGATTTCTTTGTCCTCTTTGTGTATTATATGATTGATGGAACCGTGTTCCATTTCCTGCTTTGTTAGTGGAGAAAAATACAGTTTGTGCTGCCATTAAGTTGTCTATCTGACTACTCTTTTTCCCTTCTTTTTGTCTAGAACAATGTTCTGCTATGGGAATTAATTCAGAATATCCTGCCGACTACGCCAAAAACTGTTGTGGAAATCAAACGTTGTGCTGACCACCAGACTTCTTTGAATGCATAAAAGTTTATTCCGGATACAAGCAGCTGCAGGGAGATCTGCACAAAAGTAGGCAAATCTAACAGCTTTACATTTTTACACACTTTATATACATTGAAAACAAAAGAAATAAGTAAACTCCTACAAAAGGGCTGGCACACTTGTAATATCTCTGGGTTTACCATAAAAGGCAAAAGCCTAACCTACATATCATTAATATGTATGATATGGGTGGGGTTTCAGTTAATTAAAGCAGACATCCTGTGCCCTGAAGTTGACCCTGAGCCTACACTTATGGTCCAGTTTCTCACCAGCTGTGTAATTTGACCTATGCCCTCTACCATACATATCCTGTTCCTTACAGAACAATACTACCTCCCAGTGCATCAGACTCTTATCACCAAATAGCAGAAACAGTTAACCTCTTCCTACCCACTCTCCACATCCTAAGATTCCACACGGTGCTTAGTCATAGAAGGGGGGTTAAAAGGCATATCAGGCAGGCATAGTGACATATAGGGGTGTGTAAGGCCTATCTGGGGGACAGTGCTAAATAAGGGGTTAAAAGGCATATCTGGGAGGCAGAGTGGCATATAGGGGGGTATAAGGCATATCTGGGGGGCAGATGTGCATAACTGGGGGCAGGTTGACAAAAGGAAATAAAAACAATACATTTTTCTCATAGTTTTTTTTATTAAATATGACAAAAATAGTTTACGTGTGAATTAATATTTACTAGTAAAACTTTTTTCTTACAGGGTAGTCTTATACTATATTTAGAAAAAATTAGAAATTAGGCAGTTGCAGCCTAGTAGCCCAAATGCCTGGGACTGTACAAGCAAACTGTCCATCTTAGCAAAATTAAAAACAATCACTTTTTTGTTGTTTAGTGTTAGGTGGAGAAAAAAGATGTATCTAGCTGAACAGCTACATTAACTGTTTGATAAGGGGTTCATCTTGGCAAAATGTAAACACTTGATATCTGTCATGGCGGGGGAAGGGTTACGTGAGGGGTTTCCCCCCCCCCAGGCGACTGCAACTCTGGTTACGCCACTGGTCCCATTTAAATTGTCATTTTCACCTAGCAAACACAAATATCTGTTCAATTCTTTTGAAGAATAAAACTACTGTATTTAACTTTAAGGTTTTAAATGGTAAATTTACTCCAGTTAGTCTAATTATATTTCAGATCACGTAGGCTTGTGATAACACAAGACTGAATCAACAAATCTCTTGTTAGGGTACTTTAAAACAAGACGCACATGTCTCATGTCACTAGGTAGGTCACCTCATCTTATGCCGTAGTTCCACAATTTTTTTGACGCTTGTTAGTTAATATTTCATGAACAATAACGAATGCTGCATTCTAAAGAAAGATGTTGATGCCCTTCAACTACAAGCCTTGCTAGGTTATATCTAAGGAAAATTCTCAAAATCACAACTGGCCAGATTCGTCCTGAATCTTATTAGTTACATTTAAAATACAAAGTTGCAACCTAAACAAATTTAAAAATTCCCTTCAAGGCACAGAAATGTGCTTTCTTATATCAGTATCCCAGACACTGGTATTTTAATTTAACTCATTTTATTTAAAAAAAACATCCGTTTGTCACCAAAGCCTGCACATTTTTAAAAAACCACTAGGTCACACTCTTGCACAGCTCACTATTCTTATGTGTATGTAATTTAAATCTAGAGTTACATGCATACAATGTTAATTCTCTGAAGATGTGAGTAAGGTAAATGCGAAGTAAATTCAAAAGGAAAAGATGTGTGATTTCCACCATCAGAAAGACGAGGGGCCGTGCCAATAAGTAAATTAAATTTAGCAAAATAACAAAAATTTGCATGTTACTCTAATCGCTGGAAGAAAAACATCTGGTGAGTCATAGCTAACTAAAATTATAATGTAACTAATTTTCAAAATGTATATTTTGTTTTATAAATAAAGTCAATATATAATGATATACTGCACTTTTAAGTACAATGAAAAGAGAAGGCCAAAAAACAGCTAACCAGAATATACTCTAAAGGAAAGGTAATAAACCACAGCTGCATACCCACATAGCCACCTTTATAAGTAAATCTTTCCTGATGACTTGCCCATTATATGCTACCTTCTATTTCATTTTTCATCCTTTTATGTTGCAAAAGTTTAGCCTAAAGTCTTTGCTGAAAACAGTAAATACACAGTATACAATCAATGTCTGCAGCACTCTGTAGTTCTGTAACATGTTTGGTTCTGTTAGAAATGATAGTTTCCAGTAGACAAGTCAGCTAACGACTACCTACACAATTGATCTTTGCTTTTCTCATTATGTATTTTCTGCTAAGCAGTTCTGTGCCCTGCACTTACACTTGAGAGGTATATGCACATTTATACTCTTCTATCCCTCATCGCCCACTAACAGGGAATGGGGATTAAATAATGTAAAAATTACATTACACTAGGTCTTGTTAAAATAAAATAAACCCCACAGTGTCAAGGCAGTGATTACAGTAATTCCAAATCTCTGAATCTACATCTGAAATTCATGCTTAATCTGGCCCTTCTTTGTGGTGATTGTGGTGGCAGTCTTTTCACATGATTTAGCTTTAGGTCTGTTGAAGGTACACTTAGCGCCAAATGGGAAAACTGCAGTTTGATTCTGAGAAATGACCCAATAGATTTGCATGAAATTTGCAGGATTTGAAGGGATCACTATTTATTAGGTACACCGGTTCAATTGCTTGTTAACACAAATAGCTAATCAGTCAGTCACATGGCAGCAGCTCAATGCATATAGGCATGTAGACGTGGTCAAGACAACTTGCTGAAGTTCAAACCGAGCACCAGAATGGGGAGGAAAGGGGATTTAAGTGACTTTGAACATGGCATGGTTGTTGTTGCCAGATGGGCTGGTCTGAATATTTCAGGAGCTGCTAATGGGGTTTTCATGTACAACCATCTCTAGGGTTTACAGAGAATGGTCCAAAAAGACAAAATATTCAGTGAGCAGCAGTTCTCTGGACGAAAATGCCTTGTTGATGTCAGAGGTCAGTGGAGCATGGACAGACTGGTTTAAGATGACAGAAAGACAACAGTCAAATAATCACTCGTTACAACCGAGGTATGCAGAATACCGTCTCTGAACACACAACATGTCGAACCTTGACGCAGATGAGCTACAACAGCAGAAGACCACATCAGGTGCAACTCCTGTCAGCTAAGAACAGTAAACTGAGGGTATGATTTGCACAGGCTCACCAAAATTGAACAATGAAAGACTGGAAAAACATTGCCTGGTCTGATGAGTCTGTATTCCAGCTACGACATTCAGACTTTGGCGTAGACAACATGAAAGCATGGATCCAGCCTGCCTTGTATCAATGCTTCAGGCTGGTGGTAGTATATTGGTGTGGGGGACATTTTTTGGCACACTTTGGTCGCCTTAGTACCAATTGAGCATTGTTTAAACATGACAGCCTACCTGAGTATTGTTGCTGACAATGTCCATCCTTTTATGACCACAGTGTACCCATCTTCTGATGGCTACTTCCAGCAGGATAATGCACCATGCCACAAAGCTCATATCATCTTAAACTGGTTTCTTGAACCAGATCTCAATCCAATAGAGCACCTTTGGGATGCGGTGGAATGTGAGATTTGCATCATGGATGTGCAGCCGACAAATCTGCAGCAACTGTGTGATGCCATAATGTCCATATGGACCCAAATCTCTGAGGAACATTTCCTGTTAGATGAGGACATGCAAATTCACATTGACTTCACAAGACTTATATTCCTTCATATGTAATCCCTGACATTTTCAGTTGCAGTCACTTGCATGTCATCATAAACAATTTACAGATTAGTGGATTTGTGACTGCCCTTTTAGAGAATAAAATAAATAGATGCTCTCCCCATTCCTGTCCTGTACTTAAGTTAAAGAAAATAATTATTACAAAAGAAACCCTGTCTCCCTACATAGACTTTAATAAGTAATTGAAGTCAATAGATATGCACCTAGTAATCTGACAAACCCCTAAATAAGGTTTCTTTAAGTTGGTGTGCAGATATTAATACATTGAGAAACCTTGTAAATTGGATTTGTTTTTTTAAATGTTTATTTCTAGTTTTCTATAAATTATTAATCCTTTTAGATAAACTTTTTTAAATATCATCCGAAGATCACAAAAATTGTTACTCACAGTGACCATTAACTGCAATATGTGTTAAGTGCCTTTACAATTGCTTTGCTAAAGTAATTTAAAATAAATTACCAGTAGAAAAAAACTATTCCTTGACTTTGACTTGTGCTTTCAGAGTACAAGAATATTATTTTTTATTACTTGTAAATCAATGATTTTTTTTAAATGTAATTTCTTATGGGAAAAATAGTCATACTTTCAAATAATGTTGAAAAATATGTAGCCAAATTATGATGGATTTGGAAGAAAAATAAATTTTAATGCATCTTACTGCAATGTACTTGTTTAAATAATGTCACATAAATTAAATCTTCCTAAAGGTAATGATTGTTTGAGGTCTCTTACTAATGGTACTTGCTTGAAATTATGTTATCAAAAATAAAGGCTGATAGTTCTCAGCTAGAAACTTTCATGCCACTTCATGGCCGGTTCAAGGATCTCCCTTGAACCCGGCTTAAAATCACTCAAGGGAGCCGGAGGTCTGTTAAAGACCTCCGATACCGCTCCCTTGCGATCCGCGCGGCAAGAGCTGCTGTGCGCCAGGGTTTGTTGTCAGATCCCAGCGCACAACACTGAAGCCGCACCCACCGCTGTCCGTGCCCTCTGAACCGGAAGAAGACAGAAGAACTGAAGAAGAGAATCGAAGAGGAGGAAAAGGAGCTGTAAGGAGAAAAGAGGAAATGTAGGAGCTTTCCTACATTTCCTCTTTTCTCCTTACAGCTCCTTTTCCTCCTCTTCGATTCTCTTCTTCAGTTCTGATACCGATCACAGCATAACACCCATCACTCACCAATCCACACACATACCGATCCACTGTCACTCTCACTGAATGCTTATTCAGTGAGAGTGACAGTGGATCAGTATGTGTGTGGATTGGTGAGTGATGGGTGTTATGCTGTACCATTTCCAATGTCTTTTTCATGATATACCGTATTTGCTCGATTATAAGACGACCCCCCAAAATCTGAATATTAACTTAGGAAAAAAAGAAAAAGCCTGAATATAAGACGACCTCAAAGGAAAAAAGTTTTACCAGTAAATGTTAATTCATGTAAACTATTTTTTTTAATAAAAGCTATGATTGAGAAAAAGATTTTTTTTGTTTTTATTTCTTGTATTTTCCAACCTGTCCCCCAGTTACGCACATCTGCCCCCAGGCTTGCCACTCTAATATGGCACCGTGGCCCATGATATGCCTTTTAACCCACTATATGCCACTGTGCCCCATGGTATGCCTTTTGACCCCCTATGTGCCACTCTGCCTCCAGAAATGCCTTATACCCCTATATCCCATTCTGGCATTTAGGGGGTTAAATGCATATTATGGGGCAGAGTGGCATATAGGGAGGTATAAAGCATTTCAGGAGGCAGAGTGGCATTAAGGGAGTTAAAAGGCATTGTATAGAGCACTCTGCCTCCAGAAATGCCTTATACCCCTATATGCCACTCTGCCATTTAGGGGGTTAAAAGTCATTATGGGGCAGAGTGGCATATAGGGAGGTATAAGGCATTTCAGGAGGCAGAGTGCTCTATTAAATGCCCCCTTAACGCCACTCCAGAAATGCCCTATGCCCCCATTTAACACACACACACACCCTATACCCCCATTTAACTAACACACACACACACTCTCTCTCTCCCCCCCCTCTCTTACCGATGCTTCCAGCCGGGGCAGCGGGTTTACGTCGCCTTCTGCAGCAGCTGGAAGGAGGTGTGGCTAGCAGTGGGGGTTTGTATGCGTCCGTCGCGTATACTTTCCCCGGCTGTCAGAGATCAGAGTTCCCCGCACCGGTGCGGCACCGGGGCGGGGAACTCTGATCTCTGACAGTCGGGGAAGGTCTATGCGACGGACGCAGACAACCCCCGCTGCTAGCCACACCTCCTTCCGGCTGCAGCGTACGTTGTCTACGCGGATCGCGTAGACGTCAACCCTCTGCCCCGGCAACACAGCAGGAAGCACCGGTGTGTGTATGATGGGGGGGGGGTCGGGTGAGACAGGAGGATCCAGGTCCCCTGCAGCGGTGCGGGGGATCTGGATCTTAGTCTCCTAATCAGACCTCTATTTGAGGTCTGATTAGAAGACGACCCCGATTAGAAGACGAGGGGTATTTTTCAGAGCATTTGCTCTGAAAAAAACCTCGTCTTATAATCGAACAAATACGGTAATTATGCTCTAAAAGTACATCAAAACTCCCATCACTCTATACTGTTACATACAGTGGCAGAGCTGGGAGACAGAGGCCTTGCACCCCCACTGCAGGACTCCTGAAAGGTAAGTGAACTTCAAAGAGGGAGAGGGAGAGGGTAGATAGGGAGAAGGGAGTGAGAAGGGCAATCATACTCCTATCATGCCAAGTCTGCGAGTACATCCTGGGATGTGATTGCTGTTATCAATTATATATATATATATATATATATATATATATATATATATATATATATATATATATATATATATATATATATATATATTATTGTTATTTAATAGTTTTGTCCTATTTTGGTGTGTTACTTACTTTAAATAAAAGTGTTAGATTTTTTTTTTTATGGTGTGGTGGGGTCATATTCGGTTTCGGCCAGGTAAGTGCTGCATTTTCGGTTTCAGTCCAGAATTCATTTCGGTGCATCCCTACTACTAATGAAGTGGTAGGCCTACACCACATCAATGTTTTGCTTAGTATATAGTGATTGGGGTTATGCTGTACTATTCTCAATGTCTGAGTCAATGTATAGTAATAGGGATTACGCTGTACCACCGTCAATGTGTGCCTCAGTATGTAGTGATAGGTGTTATGCTGTACCACAGTCATTGTCTGCCTCAGTATATAGTGGTAGGTGTTATGCTGTACCACCATCAATTTCTGCCTCAGTATATAGTGATAAGTGTTATGCTGTACCACCGTCAATGTCTGCCTCAGTATATAATGATAACAGTAATGCTGTACCACCTTCAGTGTCTGCGCTGGTATGTAACGGTAGAAGCTATGCAGTTTTAAAGTGTGTGGGGGGGGGGGGTTCCACATACAGGATCTGCCCCAGGTGCCAAATACTCTAGGTACGCCCCTGACCTATTGTAAATACAATCTTATATTTCATTTCTGCACTATTGGAATTTTGTCACTTTTTTAGAATTTGTTTCTGGGCTGCTGCAATTACTGGGAATATAAAATTTATTTATTTTGCTTTTACATGTGAGATTGGAACTATTGTTTTTCACATGGCTTTGTGACAGACAGATCTTGTCAAACTGGCTTAATTGCATTCTATGAAGAAGTGAGTAGAAATATGGATATGTGTGCTATGGTGGATGTGATATATTTAGACTTTGCTAAAGCATTTGATACACAAAAGGTTACTGTACAAATTGACTGAAATAGACTTAGGACCAAATGTCTGTCTGTGGACTGAGAATTGGCTGAAAGATAGAACACAAAGAGTGGTGGTAAATGGGAAGTTCTCAAACTAGACATGTGATAAGTGGAGGACCTCAGGGACCTGTCCTGAGTCCGCTTATTTTTAATTTGTTTATTAATGATCTCCCAGTGGGCATAGGGAGCCTGGTTTCAGTGTTTGCAGATGACACAAAATTAAGTAGGGTAATAAAGGCTGAACTAGATGTGTCTTCACTGTAAGAGGATTTGGATAAATTGGGTAACTGGGCTGATAAATGGCAAATGTAAAATTATGCATTTTGGGCATAATAATAAAAATGCATTGTATCATTTAAATGGTCTTTCCTTGGGAAAAAATACTACCGTATTTGCTCAATTATAAGACAACCCCCCAAAATAAAAATATTAATTTAGGAAAAAAACAAAGCCTGAATATAAGACTACCCTATAGGAAAAACGTTTTACTAGTAAATATTAATTAATGTAAACTTTTTTTTTTATATTTAATAAAAGCTATGATTGAGAAAAATATATATTTTTTATTTCCTTTTATTTGCCAACCTGCCCCCCCACCAGTTATGCACATCTGCCCCAGGCTTGCCACTCTGCCCCCAGAAATGCCTTATACCCCCCTATTTGCCACTCTGCCCCTTGATGTGCCGTTTAACCCTCTATATGCCACTCTGCCTCCAGAAATGTCTTTTAACCCCCTATATGCCCCTCTGCCCCATGATATGCCTTTTAACCCCCTATATGCCACTCTGGAGGTGTGTGTGTGTGTGTGTGTGTATATATATAATATATATATATCTCTGCTAACAGCAATCACACTCCTATCAAGCCAAGGCAGCCAGTACATGCTGGAACCTGGGGATGATAGTAGTGTGATTACAGCCTCCCCATGCCATGCTACCACCACCACCCCCCTTACACATCCATGCTATCATACACACTCATTCACAAACATTTAAATACTTATTCATTCCATTAATCACACATACTTTACACATGAATCACAAAAACCCTCCCCCACCCCCTTACCTGAACTGCAGATCTCCCACTCGCAGACTTCTGCAGGGGCCCGGCTGTGCGAGCAACTTCTCTGGCCCCGCCCCCAGAGGAAGGAGGGGGGAGGCAGAGTTATGTGAGGACTGTGCTAGCTTCCTGTTCTCCTGCAGCTAGTAGGAGCGACGCTGCTCGCGACCAAAGCCGGGTAAGCAGCCTGGCCCCAGCAGAATGAGGTCTGATTAGAAGACGACCTCGATTATAAGACGAGGGGTATTTTTCAGAGCATTTGCTCTGGAAAAAAACCTCGTCTTATAATCAAGCAAATACGGTAATGGAAAAGATTGGGAGTAATTGTAGACAGTAAACTTAGCAGCAGCAGTGCACAGTGCCGGCTAGTGGCTGCAAAGGCAAATAAGATATTGACATGTATAGAAAGGAGTATTGTCTCACTGGAGGAAGATATTATTCTGCCTCTTTACAAGTCTATGATAAGACCCCACCTTGAATATGCAGTTCAATTCTGGGTGTATTTTCTAAAAAAAAAGACATGAAACTAGAGAAAGTTCAGAGGAGGGCCACAAAACTAATAAAGGGAATGGAAAGTTTTAGTTTTGAAGAAATCCATCTTAGAGGGGATATGATAATAAATATATACAGGACCCATACAGAGGCCACTCTAAAGACCTGATCATTAATAGTGCATTACAAAGGACAAGAGGTCACCCACTAAGACGTAATATTTATTTAGTACTTGTTGATCTAAGGAGAAATCTGATTGCCATCTGGAGTCAAGAAGAAAATTTTCCCTCATTGAAAGCATCATTTGAAATTGCTAACATAAGGGTTTTTGTGCCTTCTTTTGGATCAACAGTGGTAAACAAGGAATAGAAAAAAGGTTGAGCTTGATGGAAGCAAGATTTCTCAGCCTAAACTACTTTAAACTAAGCTAACTTCCAACTGAATATAATTATAGCAGCAAACTTTCTTGGGGAAGCATTAAAGAAATGCACTCACTAGCAACTTTATTAGGTACACCTGATCAATTGCTTGTTAACATAAATGGCTAATCAGCCAATCACATGGAAGCAGCTCAATGCATTTAGGCATGTAGATGTGGTCAAGACAACTTGCTGAAGTTCAAACCGAGCATCAGCATGAAGAAGAAAGGGGATTAAAGTGACTGAACGTGGCATGGTTGTTGGGCACTTGTTACCTTGGTCATCTACCGCATCTGAAGTCTCAACAATGCCTGTTTCTTTTTGTTTCTTCAAAAGAGCTTGGACAGAACATCTGGAAACTTCTATCTGCATTGCAATTTCTACCTGAGAGAGTATGTGCTGATGATGCAGCAGCAGTACTGTATATTTTGTTGCTGTGCTCAGTTTTGCCATGGTGTGAATTTGGCATTAAACTGTATTTAGTAACCTCACCTTGTTAGTGAGTTTAGTTGTTGATCACCCAGTTTTATTCTTCCTACACAGCTGTTTTTGCTTGTTATTGATCGTCTTCCAACCTACATTTTAAATTGACGATCATTAGCCCTTGTTTGGTGTTTCACACCTAACTTTATGGCTACAAAATCCCTAACTTTGTGCAAGTGTACCTAGAAGAATTGATGCTAGTTTGAAGGCAAAGTGTGGTCACAGCAAATATTACCTATATAATTTGTTTTTGTTTTTTTGTTCTTTCCACTCACATTCAATTTTGTTAAACAATTTTTTTTTTTCACCTGAGAGAGAAAAGTTATTTTATAGATATATAGTTTAACTGCAACAATTATATATATGTCCTATATGTACTTTATGAGACACATGGTGTTTACATTGTTTATTCCATTTTTTTGTGTGTTGCTACCCATAAAGATGAACTTTATTTTACGTTTGTATTAAATTTGACATTCAGTGTATCATCACCTAGACTTTACTTTGTCAACAAATATGCTTTTTCTGTAAGCTGCATTAAATCCTTGGGCATCAGAGATAATACTGGCTATATCCAGAAAATGTTACTTCGAACAGTTGCTGAGGAATGCTTTGGAAGCTAAAAATTAAATCTTAATGTGCTTAGTTAGTGAAGTGCATTGTCAGCTGTCAATATTAATGTAGATTAATGCCAGCTCAATATGCATACATTAATACATTTACAACAATTATAGCTAGTACAACCTTAATTGTGAGTCAGCTTTGACTTTTATGTCATTGCAGATCGCATTAAAATCAAGTTAGTGATCAAGTTAGCGATTTATGAAGTGAATTTAGAAAGTGAGATAATCTTTATAGGTTACACTATATCTGAACAATAGACACATTAGTGAAGTCATGTTCATGCTACACTCAATTATTAGAGAGTTATTATTTAAGAAAACAAGATTATGTAGCAAGGCATGCCAGTAGTGTGACCAATGACAATTAAAACACTGTTTGATGTTTTTATTCTTTCTAGAACAGAACCAGCTGGAATGTTGGATTCACTTGAAAAAAAAAAGTCAAGCTTAGACTTCATGCCAGCTGGCTAAATAGTTCAAACAAAAGTTATTGCTTGGATGGTAGTCAAATGATCACCGGTCCATCTGGTACACAAATATACTGTACAGAATTAACTTAACTTGAATCCTTATGTCACAAAACTCCCAACAGGAATTAGAAAAAAATCTCAATATTTTTCATGTTTTTGACATTCTACAGTATGTTATTTGTCATTGATGTTCACACATGCTATATATATATATATATATATATATATATATATATATATATATATATATATATATATATATATATATATATCCCATAATGCTCTTACAGTCATAATGCTGGCAAAGCATCAAGGGAAATGTAGTTCACAACATCTGGAGTGCTGAAGGTTGCCTACCCCTGTGTTAGGCCCCATTCGGGCTGCGGAGCTGCATGTCTTTAGTTTCCCTGTCTTGCTACAGCTTCCCTAGTCCTTGCTACAGCTTCCCTAGTCCTTGCTATAGTTCTCCCTTTGCAGTAATCCATTCCTGGATTTCCCTATGCTCTGTCCTGTACCTCTAATTCCTTGATTCCAGTCTTGCTCTTTGTGTTATCTCTGTTTCCTTTATAAGGTGTGCCCCACCTGTGTGTTCAGTCTGTCCCAGTCTGCAGTCTACAGGTAATGTCTCTCATTGCTATGGGTTTTATGTTTAGTTTGTTTAGTATCTCTGTCAGCAGGGATTAGCGTTAGGACCCACCGTCATTGGAGTACTTTGGCGTAGTGGTGGGCTAAGCATACTATGGCCATCCTAGGCTAGTTCCTGTATGTATGTGTGTCAGTCTGATGTAACCTGTATCCCCGGCAGCGGGGTGTCCTGTCTTGTATCCCCGGCAGCGGGGTGTCCTGTCTTGTCTGGTTGTGTTTCTTGCTTGGTCTCTCTGTTCCTTGCTATGTCCTCCTTGTTCTCCCTGTCCCTTGCTCTCTCTGTCCCCCTTGCTTGCTATGTTTCTGCTATATCCTTTGCTTAGCTTCCATGCTCCCAGCCTGCAGCATCCTGCACATTTCTATGTTCTGTTATGTCTCATACCTGCTCCAGGATGCCTGCAGGTTATTACTTTGTTTTGAACTGGATAACATCCGCTGATATGTCAGGGCGCTGGTACGTGGCTGCGCAACTCTAGGTGCTCAACACCCTGGAGAGTGCGGTCGCCCTACATCAGGCCGTCCAACTCGGCTACTGCGCAATAACTCCTGAACTTCATCTTTGGGCGCTCTGGGTCGTGGCAGCCATTGTTGATTAATACATTCTGCCCACTCTCAGCCAAAATGGTATTAGATGCAGAAATTGTCAGCCATACAGTACACATCTGATCCAGACACTCTGCTCTCATCCACACAGATCATATATCACTCTCAGCGACACAAATCACTCTAGACTATGCACACTAATTTTACCATTCACTAAATGGAGACTTGACAAGAGAGTTTGCAAGGATGTTGTTTTTTTCAGCCAACAGTGAGATTCTCCTGCAGGAAGAGATATACTAATGTATAGTTAAATCCAAAAGATTTCTTCAAAGTCTCCTCATTCAACTATGCATTATGCAGAGCAAGCTCAACTCTCCTGCTGGAGGAACTAGCAAGTGTCAGACCTTCATAATTATTGGTGAAGTTAAGGATTTAAAACCACAACTCTTATGTTGACTCTCACGTTAGTGAGTAAAACCCTGATAGCATAGATGAGGCTTTGCTGACTTTGGTATTAATATCGGCATGTGAGTGATGAATTAATTTGGTCGTGTTTAAAGATATCCCAGATGTCAATATTCCCCCAAAAATGCACACCTCCCAAATCTGGCTTACTACCCCCCAAAACTACCCGATAAACCCATGCATGGATAGTACCACTGTACTCCGGAGTACAGTGAGATATACCAAATAATGACATAAAATGTGTGCGAAAAAAGCCATCAAAATTACTACCACAAAGTTTCACAAAGCCCAGTAATAGAGTTAAAATACTAGCATTTGAAATACCCTGGGGTGTCGAGTTTTCAAACATACAGTCGGTAGTGTACCTAGTGGGGGGTGGTCCGCCCCAACTGCTGCTCATCAGGGGGTGCCACCACGCCAATTGGTTGATGCCAGAGGAGGACCCTGCAGGTGACCAATAGTCATTCGCACGGCCCCTTAACCCCTGACGGCGAACCTACGGATTTCCACTTCCGTCAACCCCTGCGATGCTGCGTAGATAAGGTAGGCTAGATGGGGAAGGGACCAGGGAGATTAGTAGACGCCGCTGCCACCGCCGTTTCTTTGTTTTTTCGGGTTGAACGTAGAAAATGTTGCCCGAAAACGAATGCACAAGTCTAATATATATATTTTACATTTTATTTTGTCCAATTTTTGTGTTACTAAAAGTGTTTTTAAGTTTTACGTTTCCGTTTTCAGTCTAGAATTTTCATTTCGGTGCATCCCTACATATACTAAGCCAGACACTGAAGTGGTAGGCCTACACCACATCAATGTTTGGTTTGGTTTAGTATAGTGATAGCGGTTATGCTGCATTTTTGTCAATGTCTGGCTCAATGTATAGTGATAGGGATTACGCTGTACCACCGTCCAGTGGCAACCTGTGAAGCTCTGGTGAACTCCATGCCCAAGAGGGTTAAAGCAGTGCTAGAAATTGAACTGACCAACTTCAAAGATGTCCCAAATAGGACATGGGGGCAGAATTTTCAAAATGTCAAAATTCCAAGTTAAAACATTATGAATTTTGAAATTGTGAAATTCAGATGTGTCCTTTTACCTCTCAAGCAACCCAACAAACCCATGCATGGGTGGTATCGCTGTCCTCAGTAGATGGTGTTAAAACACATATTGGGGTATTGTTTGACAGTGACATATACCAGCAGCTGTAAATTAATTCATGAAGTGAAATGTGAAAAAAGCCACAAAAATTACTGGTAGTAAAATAAGTGTCAATAAGGTTCCAATACTACCATTTGAAATACCCTGGGGTACTTATTTTTTTAGCAGTTTTTTCATTAGCTTTTGTAGATGAGTAAAATATTTTTCAAATAAAGTCAGTATCTTTTTTGCTAAATTTTTCACCATATCTTATATTTGTTATTATAATTAAATTATATGATCAAACTTATGGTATTTAAAGAAAGCCCTGCTTGTCCTGAAAAACCAACTTTTTTTAACTTGTGTGGGTACAGTAAATGAGAGAGAAGAAAATTACAGCCCCGCAGAAATGTTAAAACAGCCAGTGCACAAAAGATACAAAAACAGTTAAGGAGTTGATGCATTTTTCTAGTACCTGTGCATGCACAGCCACCCAGTGTCAAGAGACAGTCACTAGATGACTAATAGAGATGTGTTTCTAATCATTACCTCCCTTGTTTCTTATTTTTAATGCCCTCCAATGTATCCTTTTGCAACCTATTCTTTCTCTCATTTTGTATCTTTTTGCAATTTAGCCCTTGTTACTTTCCTTTCTGTTTTATTTTTAAACCAATTACCCTCATGTTTTAACTTTTAAAGTGGTTATATCACTGTCATGAAAAAAGCCACAAAAAATTACTACCAGAAGGTTTCACAAAGCATAGTGATAGTTATTTTTCTAGTACCTGTGCATGCACAGCCACCCAATGTCAAGAGACAGTCACTAGATGACTAATAGAGATGTGTTTCTAATCATCGCCTCCTTCTTTCTTATTTTTAATGCCCCCCAATGTATCCTTGCATAAACCTATTCTTTCTCTCATTTTGTGTCTTTTTGCAATTAAGCTCTCGGTACTTTCCTTTCTTTCTTTTTTTAACCCAATCACCCTCATGCTTTAACTTTTAAAGTGGTGTCACTACTTTTATATAACTAAATTCATTAGTTAGGGGCACTACGGATATTATATGCACTAGAATGCATATGACAGCTGAGTCAGTCCTTAAAATTTTTATGTGGTCTCTGTTGCGAACGCATGAAGGGATTTTGTAGAATCTCCCCATATGCATTTTGCTCTTTTTCCTGCCCTCCCTCACAGCTATTTTGCCAGACATTTCTCCTGTTCACCACACCTAGATGATACTCACCACCACTCATCTCCAGCACTGGTTCAGTTGGGGTTCCAGTGACAAAGGCCTATCACAGAAATGACATTATAGACGGAGACCATGAGCATGGGAAAGAAAGCAGTAAGTGGCTCTAGTGTTATGCCCTCGTAAATGAGGAACCTCGGACCGGAGACCCTCTTCGTTACAGGTGCCCTGACGCTGGCTTTTTGGTCAGTGTTTAGATTTATTTAGGCAGGCACCTGAATACAATACTCACCAACTCCAATTAAATTGCAAGTAGTTTATATTTGATATTTTTGGAGCTGTTATGCCCAGAAGTTGAGTGTTTCTTAGCAATTGAAATTGTAACAGTATTTCCCAAATAAATGCTATGTCCAATTCAGTACCCAACCATTCCCTCTGTGTTCTTTTTTTTTCCGGTCAGTGTTCATGGGGACTGGGAGTGTTATTCACCACTCTAGGAGACGTGTTTTGCATACATTATTACTTGAAAAAGGATTAAGATAAGTAATAGCGGAAAATAAATCTAAACAAAATATGCTCATATCTGGGTATTACATTTGGAACAAAAGTACCAATTTTGAAATTCACCAACCGTGTTATTTAGAAATGAAAAGAGAGATGAATATTGCAGAAAATTGTAAAGCTGACAACTTCCTTCAATATCTTCATTGCAAACAGCTTGTTAACAGTTCTGTATCACATCCTTGCCAGGTGTGAAATGCAGCACAATTTCCACTGTGCTTCCTGAAAGGCCTGTTTGATGTTAAATTGTGCTATAATTTAAATTAGCTATTTAGTCACATTTTCTTTTATGGATTTTTTTTTTTGTATATTTCAATTAAAGATGGTATTTTCAGAGTCTGACAAACCCAGGATTTGAGTTTGTAATGTTTCACATTTTGCTGTTCATCATGGATTTTCAATATTTTCGTATCTGATATTCTTGGTAAGCTGGCAAGTCGGACCATAGCTGTTGATTATGCATTGGTATATTACATACCATATTTTAGCATTCTGCTAAACACGTGCAAAAAATCTGCTGCTTGTTTTTAACAGCCAGTATAGGTGTTATTTCCCTTAATATCTGTGTAATTCAATAAAATATTTACCTATATAAAGACATGCTAGGGGCTCATGGCTCCCTGCCCCTTTAGTGCACTGACAATTGCACTAGTCTCCTTATAGTATGTGATGGTTGACAGGCATTTTGACAGATATTCTGGTAATTGAGTAGTAAGAAAATGAAGTATGGGAGCCAGTTTAGAAACATTCTAAACATTTGAAGCCAAGGCCTGTGGTAGACTGATATTGGGAATCATACAATTCCCAGTGGGGAAGCACTTTACAGGGGTAAAAAAAAATAAATAAAAAAATATAAACATTGTGGATATTTAACCCCTTCAATCCCCTATAGACGTACCGGGACGTCCAAAAAAAACGCCCACCAAGAAACCCCTATGGACGTACCGGTACGTCTAGCCCTCGTTTGACAGCCTGGACTCCCCCCCCTGGCAGCAGAAGCCAGCGTTGCTGGCTTTCTGCTGCCCGATCTCCTGTAACAGCTTCCGGCGCGAAGCCAGAAAACTGTTACAGATAGAAATGCCTGATCGCACGCTCGGGCTTTCCCTTCCAGGTGACGTCACTACTGACGTCACCTGGAAGTTCACGGGAGGATCGAGTATCCCTGCAGGGTCTGCCTAGACCCTGCTGGGCTACCCGATCACTCCGATGAGGGAGCTGTAACAGTTACCGGCATGAATGCCGGTAAACTGTTACAGATAGACTATTACGATCGGGCATTCCCCCCAGTGTGTCATTAGCCTTGGGGGACTGCCCCACATGCGGGGCAGTCCCCCAGTGCCACACATCCGCCAGTAATGTCACATGATCGCTGTGATGACCAATCACAGCGATCGTGTGACAGTTACTGCAGATGCTCCTCCTCTCTCCTCCATTATTGTGATCAGAGAGAGAGAGATCATCTTGCAGAGCTGCAGTGTTTAGTGCAAAACCACATCATATATAAACCCCCAAATACCTGTCTTACCCAAAATCAACCCACCCTTTCCTCCCCACAATCCTCAAAAAAAATAAAATAAAATAAAAAAAAAAAAAATTTGGGTTTGGTGGGTGGTTAGAGGGAATTGGGGATAGTGTAGTGTTTTAGAAATTGGGTAGGTAGGTGTCGTGTACAATGGCACAACGTGTCTTCAGCGCTGAGGAGGCTTACGACTTCCTCACTCAGTCTGATGATGAAGCCACTCTGATTCTTCAGAGTGGCTTCGTCATCAGACTGAGTGAGCTGGATTCATCAGATACTGGATCAATATCTGATGAATCTAGCTGTGCGTCAGAGGAAGAAGATGATGGCCAGGGTCCATCTGCTAAAGCCAGGCGTGGAGAGCCTGACTCTAAATATAATTGGGTGCCCCCAAATATGATTAACCCATTAATCCCTGCTTTTACTGGGACTCCTGGCATCAAATGTGACATTGATGCTAGTGAGCCAAACTCATTTTTCAATTTAATGTTTGCTAGCAGCTCAAACAAACATCTATGCAGCCCAGTGTCAGGCAGCTGACCAAGGAGACAGAAGCCAGACCTGGTACCCCACTGACCCCCATGAAATTAGAAAATTTTGGGCCCTGACCCTTATGATGGGCATTGTCAAAAAAACCCACTATACGATTATATTGGAGCACAGATCCCATAATATCCACCCCTGCTTTTTCCCAAATAATGCCCCGGAACAGGTACTTTGAGCTCCTAAAATGTTTACATTTTAGTGACAATTCCCAATGCCCCCCTAGAGAGCACCCCCAATTTGACAGTTTATATAAATTGAGGCCCATTATTAATTATTTTTCAAGTAAATTCCCTGAAATTTATGCCCCCAATCAAAATGTGGCTATAGACGAGTCCCTGGTCCTATCCAAGGGTAGACTGAACTTCAAACAGTATATCCCGTCCAAGCGCTCGAGGTACGGTGTAAAGTTATATAAACTTTGCGAGAGTGGGACGGGATATACTGTTTCCTTCAGAATCTACGAAGGGAAGTACAGTCACCTTGATTCCCCCTGGCTGCCCACAATCTGTGGGTACTAGTGGGAAGATAGTGTGGGACCTGCTTGCCCCCCTATTTGAATAAGGGCTACCACCTCTGGGTGGATAACTTTTATACTAGCCCAGATTTGTTTCATTTTTTATTTTTACAGCAGACCCCAGCATGTGGCACTGTTAGGCCAACCCACAAGGGTTATCCTAAAATTCTTACGTACCCAAAACAGAAGCGCGGCACTACCAGTGCTCTGAGCAGTCAGGAGCTGTTGGCCCTCAGGTACACTGACAGGAAGGATGTGTATATCCTCTCCACTATACACAACGAGAAGGTGGTACCTGTCAGTGTACGTGGGGAAGGTGATACTCAGGGGCTCAAGCCTCAGTGCATCACCGATTACAACAAGAACATGGGGGGTGTAGATCTTTCTGACCAGTGTCTGCAGCCGTACCTGGTGCTGCGTAAGACCAAGACCTGGTACGAAAAGGTGGCCATTTACCTCACCCAGGTTGCCATGTACAACACATATGTGTTGTACAAGAAATGTGCCACTGGGAAGATCTACACCTTCCTAGAGTTCCAGCTCAAAATCCTGAGGGATATCCTGTTTGAGCAAGCAATCCCTAACGTGCAGGATGAGAATGTCCTGCGTCTTACCGGCAGGCATTTTCCTTCTACAATCCCCACCACTGGTGCCAAACAGAAGTCTCAGAAAAGATGCAGAGTCTGTTACAAAAAGGGTATTAGGAAGGACTCCAGGTACCACTGCCCTTCCTATCCCTCTTTGCCAGGACTCTGCATCGATGAGTGCTTCATGATCTACCACACCAAGGTAGATTTATAAAATTTCCGTTATACTTTTTTTTTTTTTTTTTTTTGTGTTAGGGTGAGCCACAGGGGGGTATTTTCAATTGGCACAATTCCATAAGTTTTTGCCCTGCAAATTAAAAAAAACCCATAAATAACCATATGCATAAAAAACCTATGCGTGTGGGGTATTTCCGTAATCAGTGATCCAGTATGCCGGCAAGTTATAACTTAGAAGCAGGATATTAGAGATACTTGAACGGGGAGGTCTGGGTGCATTTAAGCAATAATTGCTAGTGGATTAGAAATGGTAAAGCAAAATTATCTTAAACCTGCTCAAAAAAAGGAAAAAGAAATGAAACCAGGGAAGAAGCAGGACATAAAAAGATAGCTGTTTTATTCTCACCAGCCCCCCAGAAATCTCAGGCAGAGGCCTCAGGGATGGCTACTCCAAGCCATACCGCCAATACCTCAGCCTTTTCAGGGTCAGGAGAATGCTCATTAGATTCATCAATAGACCAAGAACAAGGGAAAGTCACCCAAGAACTTTTGAACACCTCACTGCAGAACAGACCATAAAGTAGATCCTCAAGAGATCTGAAACAGGAGATAGCTGAGATAGGCTCCAAACTATGGAAACTAAACTGAAGGAGACACACATAAGATGTAACCAGAACTGAAAAAGGCAAATAGAATGGAATGGAATTTGAGAAACAAATTACAGATCTTCGGACAAATCCAGGAGGAATAACTTCAGAGTCAGAGGGATCCCAGAAGATATCAGACCAGAGAGTTTGGAAAAATTTCTCTTACAGTTTTTCACACTGTTAGAAATTGATATTGGTAAAAAAATTGTGTCATAGAGAGATGTCACCGGACCTCAAATGCAAAGTTACTCCCAGATTCTGTTTCTAGAGACGTGGTTGTATGCTTTAGTCCTATAAAACTAAATCTCTAGTAATGCAAATAAGTAGAGCGAAAGCTCTGAGTGAGGGAAAATATGCGGGTATTTAAATCTTACCAGACCAGACAGGCCAGGAGAAACTCCTCTGCGGTAACAAAAGAACTAAGGAAAAAAGAAATTAGATATAGATGGGGGTTTCCAGCTAGCCTGATTATTAGATATGAAGGCTCTAGTTCAGTGATGGCGAACGCGTGGCACGCGTGCCGCTGTGGGCACGCCGTGACTACAGTAATACACTGTAGTCACGGCGTCGGCTCCCGCGCAGGGCCGGCCTTTGGGGTGTGCGACTGAACAGGGCGCCACACTCCAGGGGGCGCCGCCGCGGGGTCCGAGGCCGCCGCTCATCAGGGGGGTGCCAACTTGCGGCACCCGGCACCCCTCCAGAGACGGACAGTAATGTCCACCGCTGTAGGAGCAGGCTCGAAAGGGAGCGGTATCTAAGGTCTTTAACAGATCTCCGGCTCCCTTGAGTGATTTTTAAGCCGGGTTGAACCCGGCGCACAGCACTGAAGCCGCTCCCACTGCTGTCCGTGCCCTCTGACCCGGAAGAAGACAGAAGACAGAAGAACTGAAGAAGAGGAGCGAAGAGGAGGAAAAGAAGCTGAAAGAAGAAAGGAAAGGTAGGAAAGCATTAAGTGAGAGTAGATTGGTATGTGTGTGGATTAGTATATATGTGTGGATTGGTGTATATGTGTGGATTGGTATGTATGTGTGGATTGGTGTATATGTGTGGATTAGTATATATGTGTGGTTTGGTGTATGTGTGTGGATGAGTATGTGTGTGGATTGGTAAGTGTGTGAGAGTGATGGGTGTTATGCTGTACCATTTCCAATGTCTTTTTCATGATCTAATTATGCTCTAAAAGTACATCATAACTCCCATCACTCTATACTGTTCCATACAGTGGCAGATCTGGGAGGCAGAGGCCTTGCACCCCCACCGCAGGACTCCTGAAAGGTAAGTGAACTTCAAAGAGGGAGAGGGTAGATAGTTAGGAGGGGGTAGACAGGGAGAAGGGAGTGAGACAGGGGAAAGGGGGTAGATAGGGAGAAGGGGTAGATAGGGGAGAAGGGAGGGAGAAGGGGTAGATAGGGGAGGAGGGAGGAAGAAGGGGTAGATAGGGCAATCATACTCCTATCATGCCAAGTCTGCGAGTACATCCTGGAATCTGGATATGCCTGGGCATGATAGGAATGTGATTGCTGTTCCGGCTCTCAGCTGTGAAGCGCGCACCACGGGAAGACGGACGCCTCCCGCTCCCACCGCAGATATTGGAAAGAGCTAATACTTAATTATCTGTTGTTATTATTTAAGCTCAATAGTTTGCATTTCTTGTTTCCCACAGTCCTCTGAAATGTCCCCTGGGTCCCACTGCCTTTCCTAAAATAATCTTTCTATTAATATGTTATATTGATGCATACTGTTGTGTATAGTCATTTTGTACCGAAAAAACGTCCTCTCCATGTTTAATATGCAGTGTTGGCACTTTGAGGTCTGCAACTTGTTTTGATGCACAAAAATGGGCACTCAGGCCCAAAAATGTTCGCCATCACTGTTCTAGTTTCATTTTTGGGTCCTCGGAAAAAGCTTTGGCCTGGGTTAACAGTAAGGGTCAAAATAATGCTGTGAAGAAAATGACCACTATGTGAGATGCTTTGAAAGGCAATAACTTTTATTTTTTTTCTATAGTCTAAGATTGATAAGAAGTGATAACAAGGGTTCAGGTGGACTAGGGAGTGGTTTGTTTGGAGGGAAAGAATGGAAGGGGTGGGGGATAATAATAATTTAATATTACACATATAATTAAATTGTGAGTGATCCCATGAATGAATTGAGATTAATGTGTAGTTGCTTTATTCAAGTGTACATAGGGGAGAGTCCAGCTTGCAGACTTCTCTACCCCCCCTTAACTCTTCAATATATATATAAGCAAAAACCGCAAGTCAGCATAAAAACTAGACATCTGGAGATGTAGGCTACCAAATAGAGTTCCGCTGTTTTACTAGTAGGCTGGAGGTCATTCCAACATTTAAAAAATGGGTCCACTGCTTAAATCTAATAGAATTACAATATAAGATCTAACAGAGGTGGTACCAGGTCCCAATAAGGCTTTCTGCTATGTTTTCAGGTCTCTCCCCGATATGCTGGAGATATAACTCCCAAACAGGATCACTGATACCTACGTTTTGGGATATGGTCTCCTCTCTTCTAATAGACATTACGGATAAACCTTTTAATAAATCCCCAGTCGTGATGCTACTACACCTGACCTGGCCAAACCTAACAAAAAATATAGTAGTTTATGGCGACACATATACTTTTGGCTGCCAAGTTACTTATAGCCAGTTTATGGAAATCAATGGAAACACCAAACTGGTTGAAATGAAAAATACAGGTGTCCTATTAGTTAGATATGGAAAAATCGAAGAATAGAATTGGCCAAAATGCCTGGGAAATCTGGAATGCTTATAGGTACAGTTTTGTATTTGATCAAAACAATGATCCAATCCCCTACATCATGCAAATACAATATTTTTATAGGCTTTTTGATGTGTTGTGGGTTTTTTTTTCCTCTCTTTTTCTGTTTCTGGTCCTTTAAAATATATTACACAACATAACATACATTATACCATACATAATATAAAGTGATAATTGTCTTAAGAAATTTTTCTAATAAAGATATATATAAAAAATAATTTATGTGACAGTCCTTGTACAAACATGGGAGCTTTTATGTTTGATGTACAATTGTAATCAGTAGGCTGCACTAGTCAAGAGGTAAAGGGTTGTTATTGTCGAGGCATGTATGTACATTGTTGTGTATATTTAACTTTTCCAAAAGGTTGGAAGATTAATTGATCAGCCTTGGTAAAGGCTAATATAGTGAAGGCATTTAAACACGCATGGAATAGGAATAAAGCTATCCCGAATCTTAAACAAGACCAAGGACTGTCTAAGATCTGAGATTTTCCATCAGGAAAAATGGACAAACGAAATGGGTTAAATGTTTCTATCTAGTGCCAAATACTGTGTTTCTATCTGGATCTATAATACTAGAATAATGCAAAATACTTCCTGCATGGAAGTAACACTTGACTTACTGTATTAATGTCTTGCATTCTCTGGGCTGACTCCAGGGGCGGGCTGGGCCGGGGGGCAATTGCCCCCCAGGCCGCCCTAAATCCGGGCCGGTGGGCCGGACGGACGACCGGCAGACAGGCATTCAATGCGGCCGCGGCCGCAAAGTTAAAAACTAAGCGGCCGCGAGCAGGATTGAATGCGGCCGTCACGCGTACCTGGCGAGGGAGGGGGGCGGTCCGCCCCGGCTGCCGCTCATCTGAGGGCTGCCACCATGCCGGCACGCCTCCAGAAACGGTGCGCGCGGCAACTGTGGCTGTGCGCCGGGACTTGATCCCGGCGCACAACACTGAAGCCAAGCCCACCGTCTTCCGCGCTCAGTGCACAGGACAGGAAGAAGAAGAAGTAGAAGTAGAAGAAGAAGAGGAGGAAGAGGAAAAGTGAGAGTGAAAGAAGAAAAGGTAGGAGAGAGTGGATTAGTAAGTGTGTGAGAGTGATGGGTGTTATGCTGAATGTAAGTGTGTGAGAGTGATGGGTGTTATGCTAAATGTAAGTGTGTGAGAGTGATGGGTGTTATGCTAAATGTAAGTGTGTGAGAGTGATGGGTGTTATGCTAAATGTAAGTGTGTGAGAGTGATGGGTGTTATGCTGAATGTAAGTGTGTGAGAGTGATGGGTGTTATGCTGAATGTAAGTGTGTGAGAGTGATGGGTGTTATGCTGAATGTAAGTGTGTGAGAGTGATGGGTGTTATGCTGAATGTTTGTGAATGAGGGTTTCAGATAGCATGGATGGGTAAGTGTTGGGGGATAGCTTGGCATAGGGAGTCCGTAATCACATTCCTTTCATGCCCAGATTCCAGCATGTAGTGGCTGCCTAGGCATGATAGGAGTGTGATTGCTGTTATAAATTATTTTTTGGTCCAACTTCGGTGTGTTAACACTTTTATTGGACAGAATAATTCAATGACAGTATTAATATATATATATATATATATATATATATATATATATATATATACATATATATATATATATATATATATATATACCGTATTTGCTCGATTATAAGACGACCCCGATTATAAGACGACCCCCCAAAATCAAAATATTAATTTAGGCAAAAAACAAAAAGCCTGAATATAAGACGACCCTATAGGAAAAAAAGTTTTACCAGTAAATATTAATTCATGTAAATATATTTTTTAAATTTCCTTTTATTTGCCAACCTGCCCCCCCAGTTATGCCACTCTACCCCCAGAAATGCTTTATACCCCCCCTATTTGCCACTCTGCCCCATGATATGCCTTATACCCCTATATGCCACTCTGGCATATAGGGGGTTAAAAGGCATATCATGGGGCTGAGTGGCATATAGGGGGTTAAAATGCATTTCTGGAGGTATATATGCATATCATGGGGCTGAGTGGCATATAGGGGGTTAAAATGCATTTCTGGAGGTCCAGAAATGCATTTTAACCCCCTATATGCTACTCAGCCCCATGATATGCCTTTTAACCCAGCATGTACTGGCTGCCTTGGCTTGATAGGAGTGTGATTGCTGCTAACAGCAATCACACTCCTATCAAGCCAAGGCAGCCAGTACATGCTGGAACCTGGGGATGATAGTAGTGGGATTACAGCCTCCCTATGCCATGCTACAACCCCCACCCCCCTTACACATCCATGCTATCACACACAAACACACATTCACAAACATTTAAATACTCATTCATTCCATTAATCACACATACTTCACACATTAATCACACATACTTACCCAAAAACCCTCCCCCACCCCCTTACCTGAACTGCAGATCTCTCACTCGAAGACTTCTGCAGGGGACCGGCTGTACCAGCAACTTCTCTGGCCCCGCCCCCAGAGGAGGGAGGGGGAGATAGAGTTCTGTGAGGAAGCTACAAGCTTCCTGTCCTCCTGCTTCTAACGGAAGAGACGCTGCTCGCGACCGGTAAGCAGCATGGCCCCAGCCATTTTTTTGGGGTCTGATTAGAAGACGACCCCGATTATAAGACGAGGGGTGTTTTTCAGAGCATTTGCTCTGGAAAAAACCTCGTCTTATAATCGAGCAAATACGGTGTATATATATATATATATATATATATATATATATATATATATATATATATATAATATAATTGCAAACAGCAATCACACTCCTATCATGCTAAGTCAGCCAGCACATGCTAGAACCTGGACATGATAGGATTGTGATTGTTGTTATATATATATAAGGTTTTTTTTTTTTTTCTTTTCAATTTTGGCCAAGTGAATGCTGAATTTTTAGTTTCAGTCCAGAATTTTCATTTCGGTGCATCCCTACTATATACTATGCCAGTCACTAAAGTGGTAAGCCTACACCACATCAATGTTTGGCTTAGTATATAGTGATAGGGGTTGTCAGTGTCTGGCTCAATGTATAGGCACACATTGACGGTGGTACCGCATAATCCCTAAGTATATAATGATAACAATTATGCTGTACCCCTGTCAATGTTTGCCTAACCATAGAAACTATGCAGTTTTAAAGTGTGTGTGTGTGTGGGGGGGGGGGCACATACAGGATCTGCCACAGGTGCCAAATACTCTAGGTACGCCCCTGCATCATGCGGCTGTCGGACCCAATGGCCATGCCTCAGCTCCTCTTCCCTTGTCTTAAAAGGGGTGTGATGAAGAGCTGAGGCATGCGGTGCCTGAACGCCGGCCACTTTAATTTCATTAGGCGCTGGTGGAGTGACTGCCGCACGATGGCCGCTTTCAATGTCGCTCGCAGCCGCTTTGATGGTGCAATGGGCCAGTTGACTAGACTTGCCCCCCAGGCCTTAGGCTGCCAGCCCTCCCCTGGCTGACTCCATACTTAATTTTGGCAATTTCTAGATTTATTAATTTAACATAGTGTCTTGAGGTGCGCAATGTCCCTAGCTCTAGGGCTGCAAGCAAATGAAAGAAGAGAATTGTGCTTCTGTTATATTTGTTCTCTTTAAGACCACATCTTTCCCACAGGATAACTTGTTGTTTTCTGCATTACCCATCTTTTGGTATAGACTTACATTACAATGTAAAATACAGTATATGTCTGGTGACTGCGTTGGCCATGTGTGTTAAGTCCTAGACCAATTGCTTGTGTGTTACAGTAGCTATGGATACATGATTATAGCCTACAGTAGCTAATTAGGCTTGTAAAGAAATTTAGGTCTATAAAAAGTAACCAATTACAAAAGGATTTATATAATCTGTTCTTCAAGGAAATGTTAATTGGCCTCATCTTCAGGTCCAAAGGCTGGTAATCTCTGCTACATTTATTAAAATAAAGTATACTAATAAAATTAGAAAGGGGAAAAAAAGGAAATCAGAATAAAACATCTTTTATTTCGTTACCTACTATACAGTATGTACAAACTAAATTACACACACAAACAAAATAAGTATACCTGGAATCTAAATGTCTATACATTTTCTGACATACTACAAGCATACTGTAAGAGTAAGCTTATCATGTAGCCGTTGCTCATTGCCTATATACGAAAAAAAGTAAATGTAATAATAAGAAGAATAAAAGATACATGACATGCTTTAAATATTAATTGATATATCATTTTTAAAATAGTAAATCGTTTGTAGCTGGAATGGCAAAATTATTCATAAAAAATAAAACGCTTATTTTTTACAGACAAAATATCCCAAAAAACTGCATTTAAGATCCATATATATATATAATCTGTAAAATGTACACATGCTACTATAGATTACGTTCTGCAGCAATTTGAAATTTAGCTTAACGAAAAATAGTGCATCACAAGTAATGGCACAATTTATGTACTTTGTTGCGACAGCACATACCGTTATATGGGAACACAAGTTATGTCATTTGTTCTAATTAGTGTAAATTACTGTAGGAAGGCGACCTGCAGTGTAGTAAATTAGAAATTATATTAATCAATTATGAGGTAGCACCCAGCAGTGAAATGTCTGAAATTAAAGAAATATTATTTTGCAATGTTTCAAGTAAAAAAATATGGTTAGTGCAAACAATCATATTAATTTTCAAAAAATACAATTGGCTTCTTTAATTTACTAACTTAAACGTATAGCTAAACTAAACATTTTTATGTAAATGTATTTTGTATGTGAATTCACCAAACACCATTTTAGCAAAGTATGAATGTGATAATTTAATTAGGATTCTCAAACTGGATCTTCCTAGAGCAAGAAAATATGGTATCTAATGAAAACTATTATGGCTAAAGAGAACAACATTCATAGAATGAGAATAGTAAAGTAGTAGCATTAACATTGTTAAGATGAGCTATTAATAGAGCTAAACAAGTCTACATATACATGGGCAGAGGTAGATAAAATATTAATATTTTTATCTTTACCTTAAGGAAGATTACTTTGCCCATGGATTTAGTTAATTTTATTTTCTCTCCCTTTTATGAATTGAACATGATTGTTTTTTTTTAAACCTTTTTTTTTAAATGCATAGTATTGCCTCTTGATTGAATAGATTGAAGACGGTTTAAGTGAGGATTAAGTTTATGGACATAGTTGACTTATGTTCCTAAACCATCTTGGTTTCTTCAGAGATGAGCAGGGTGAAGGTGCAAAAGCAGAACTGAGCATCAGCAAGTAAGTTAAAGGGTTTTTCTCTTAAACTTTTCAATGAAAAGCTAGGAGCAAGGTTTGCTTAATATTTTTCTTAAGTGTAAAAAAGGTTTAACTGCACTCAATGTACAGATAACAAGATTAACTGCTCGTCAGCATAACATTTATAAACCCTACTATTTAGGTTGGTTTTACGAATTACATTGTTCCATCCTTCAAAACAGTTTAGTGTTTTAAATCAGTTTGGGGGTAAAGCTGAACTTTACGTATAATTTGCAGCTGCTATAATATTTACTGATCAAGGAACGTCACTGAAGATATCAAAAATAAATAAAATCATAAACCAAAGCATTTCTCTGACTGATATGTTTCCTATTTAACACAAGAGTGAGAAACAAAATACATTTTTACATTTTCCATAAATACCGATTCAATATTAATGCCTTTTCTCAGTTCTCAATCATAAAGAGAATGAGAGTTGTAGACTTATGACTCATTTCAGCTTGGAATGCTAAGGATATTATGAAATAAATAAAGGTTACAATGGTGCAATAAAAACTGACAAGGCAAAGTGAATAAAAAAATAGAGGAAGGATGTTCTCTTGGGAGATTTCTGAAAACAAAATAGATACTGTCATCCTGCCAGCTACATGACCTTGTTTTTAGTTTCCTGAAATAGTCTGAAGGAGAAGATAAAAAGAACTTAAAAGATAAATGAAGGTAAATTAATTGTTGTTTCTTTGGAAAGAAGCACAAAAATGTGAAATAATTATTACATGTGTTTTGGAGAGCTTTCTACTGAAGCAACAACGCTTCAAAAATCTATTTTTTTTCCGTGCAACAACTTCACAGTTAAGAGCAGACTAAATTGGTATTTGGCAGAGTTTTATTTTTAGACCCACATTGAAATTTGATCTTAAGGTACAATAGTTAATGTGATAGGTGATACTGAACTTAACTTTATTATTTATCTTTTTTATATAGCACCAACAGGTTCTGAAATGATGTACAATGAGTTTTACAGACAATAGAAAGCCAACTAAACAGATGGTATGGCAGACCTGAGTTGTTGGATGTTATAATTTAAAGGGAGTGGGAACCTCAAACTCAGAAGGTTATGTGACAAAGCTGAACTGTAACTAAAGTTAATGGCTCATAGGGCAGGGTCAGAAATCCAGCCCGGTTACGTGGCTTCTCAGAAATGGAAGACGGCAAAAGGAGGCACAGTGACACTGCTGCTGCTGCGGGGTTACTCAGATTCATCCTTCATTTTGTAGCACCTGAGGTGGTTTCCCTCTTGCTCCACAGAGGTTACGGCCCTATGGCCAAGGACAAATGGTGTGGTAAAATCCCGGTGTTTGTTAGGCAACATGTATATATTGGAAGGCTAGAGTAGTCAGAGTTGGGTAAATCATTCAATAGAAATAGCTTTACAAATGACATTAAGAACACTAGCAGTAATACCACGTTTTGTATTGCATAATCATTTATAACGATCGTCCCACTTATATGGGAAATATGAAAGTTTGCCATTGTGGTATTCTTAACGAAAACTGATACGGAGGCAGGTATGATTTGAGAATTGTTTACCTTTAATACAATGGCAGCCAAGGGAACTACAGAGCTCTACAAGAGCCAGAGTGTAGTCTCTTGGGTACTTATAAATGCTTATATAGGGTGGGTGGGTTTAGCAATTAGAGGAATATCCTGTACATATACAACTAGAGATAAACAATTTCCTTCCTTACTGGGGAATCAATTATTTTCTAATATGGAAGGCTCAGTTTGTCTGCCAGTTCAGTCTGTCTGTCTGTCAGTGCCTGTCCTGTGCCCTATCTCTGTGGCTCAATCTACTTCCTTGCTCTGTTCTTCTTCTTTTTTTCTAATATTAGAGGAAATTTAGTCCTGTCTGGCGGGGGCTGTCATGTGCCTTGTCCTGCCTCTGCAGCTCAGTCTTCCTTGTTTACTCTGGGGAATCAACTATAATGTTTGGATGGTTCAGAATTTCTCCAATATTATATATTATGCATATTATATTGTCATCAACATTTTTTTATCAATGAAGAATAATAGATGATATGGTAGAAAGATAATAAAAAATAACTTGTCTCCAACGTACAGGTTTGGCTAGAAGCATAAATGGCCAACTAAACTCTACTCAGGAACAGGAAAAAAAATGTCTGCTGCAGTCCCTGTAATTCACTACAGTAGTCACCACAGCTTCTCCAATCCACTGTACAACAGTACATTTTCTGCACTAAAAAAATATTTTATTTATCAGTTAGCTTGCAGTATTGTAGGTGAGCAATGAGCATTAATCTCAGCCTCTGCTAAGCTGTCACTGTTTCACACCCAAATTATTCTCCATCTGTAACTGCTGCTACTGACAAGTTAAAATGGTGTCAGCACATTTATATAGCTAATGCTTGTCCTTTCTTCTTGTAACTGCTGATTGGCCAGAGTGAAAAAAGTAAGGAAAAACTCCCACAGGTTGTTGGACCCATCAATGAGACCACCCCCTGGGTTTTTTTGCCTTCAATCAGTCATTGAAACGTACCCTCCTACACACAGTCCCTCCCACTTTACTTCATCAACGAGCAGGAAAATGGCTTGTAATGGCATTAAAATGTCTTGAAATGGCAGCCACACGTGGCGAGGAATGGACAAATTGTGCCAAATTTTCAGAACTTTTGCAATACGTTTTCAACGTTCTCGACGTTTTCATCAAGATCACCCTTGTTTTTCTTGATCCGTATGAACCCACGAAACAGGCAATTCTCATTAACCCCTTAAGGACCGGGCTCATTTTTCGTTTTGTACCCTGTGGGACCGAGGCTGTTTTGACACTTTTGTGGTGCTTGTGTTCAGCTGTAATTTTCTCCTCACCCATTTAGTGTACCCACATAAGTTATATATTGTTTTTTTCAGGACAAGATGGGCTTTCTTCAGATACCATTATTTTGATCGTATCATCTTATTTACTATAAAAAAATAAAAAAAACATGGTGAAAAATTGAAAAAAAACCACATTTTATGACTTTTATTTGAAAAATCTTTTACTCACCTAAAAAAGTAAAAAAACTAGCTAAATAGATTCTACTACTTGTCCTGAGTTTAGAAATACCCAATGTTTTTATGTTTTTTTGCTGTTTTTTGTAAGTTATAGGGCAATAAGTACAAGCAGCGTTTTATGATTTCCAAATCTTTTTTAACAAATCTGGTCAGTCTGCCTCCATCTCCTCTTTGGAACATCTTTGAAGCCGGTTTACTCAATTTAACCCATTCAAACCATATATTTTTGAAAACTAGACACCCCAGGGTATTCCAAATGCTGTTATTTTAACCCTTTCCATGCACCAATTATACAACTACACTTTTTCAAACTTTGTAATAGTAATTTTTTTTATTTTTTTTTTCCACACAAATTGTAATTTAGTTATAAATATACAGGTCCTGGTATATGTCACTGTCAAACAACACCCCAATATGTGTTCAGCAACATCTCCTGAGTACAGCGATACCCCACATGCATGGGTTTGTCAGATTGTTTGGCTGGTAAAAGGCTACTTTTGGGGCATGCGTAATTCAGGTGGTCATTTGGTCATTGTGCCTCCCTCTCCTCTTTGGAATATCTTTGAAGCCGGTTAACTCAATTTAACCCATTCAAACCATATATTTTTGAAAACTAGACACCCCAGGGTATTCCAAATGCTGTTATTTTAACCCTTTCCATGCACCAATTATAGAACTACACTTTGTCAAACTTTGTAATAGTCATTTTTTTTTTTTTTTTTTCACACAAATTGTATTTTAGTTATAGATATACAGGTCCTGGTATATGCCACTGTCAAACACCCCAATGTGTGTTCAGGAACATCTCCTGAGTGCAGTGATACCCGACATGCATGGGTTTGTCGGGTTGTTTCAGATTTAAAATGCCACATTTGGGAAGTGCGCTTTTTTTCTCCATTTTGGTCAGTCTGTACCTATGCCCTATCTTTGAGCTAGGCCACTCCAATTTACCCCATCAGCCATTTTTTTTATATATGAGACACCCCTTGGGTATTTGAAGTGTTTTTTTATTTTAACTCTTTGTTGAGATTTTTGAGAAATTTTAGCACTTGCTCAAAATAATAAACTTTATTTTTTAATTTAGTTTATTTTTTTAATACTTTTTTTATATTTTTTTTTTACACATTTTGCTGGCACTGGATGGTTCATCTAGTGACATCACTGCATAATTATTTTTAAATGTCAGCACATTTTTTTTATTTTTTTTTCCCATTTTTTATTTTTTTTTGAATATTTTACTAATCACATAGTGATTAGAAAGCTGGGCTCCATTGACTTGCATGGTTGAATGCAGTACCTGTATTCAACCAGCAAGTGGAGCCAGTTCTCTAGAGGGTCTGGAGACCCTCTAGCGAACTTTTTCGTTTTTATTGTTTTATTTCCCGGGCCGCCGCCATCTTGCTTGATGGCGAAGATCGCCGGCGGCTGTGACCGCTCTCCGATCCTTGATCACTTTCTAAGCTTATTTAATTTTTTGACGGTTCAGGACCGTCAAAGGTCATTTAGTGACCTTCTTGTTATGACGTCCTGAACTGGCAAAGGTCGCGAAGGGGTTAAAAATAAAGTTTTTATGAAAAGGAGTGCTCTCCTCAATATATATATATATATATATATATATATATATATATATATATATATATATATATATATATATATATATATATATATATATATATATATATATATTTTTTATTTGAATCCCTTTGTGTTCCATATTGGGATGTCTGTATTTCCGGAACTAAACTGTTAAAATATTAGTTTTATTTTTGTGTTTTTCATATTAAACTATTTGTGGTACAGATTATGTAAATATTCAGTTTCTTGAAAATTGATACTATTTAATTTCCTCATGAATGATTACTATATCAGGAACTGAAAGATGAAAATAAGTATAAATGTATGTCCTATTTTAACTTTGAAGATTTATTGAGATAGGCTTGATGAGCTTTTACTTAGCGTTCATTGTGCTGAATGAAAAATTGTATGTGTAGTTAATCAAATAAATGACACTTAAGCTGTAAATTTCAGTGGTGTAATAAAGTAATAAATCTTCAAAGATACAAATGGTATAAAACACCAAAAGCTGAAAGCAAAAATACCTCCTGATAACACCCCTTCAGTCTGCTTCACCATTAGTTAATGGGCCATGATATGTAGTTGATCAGTTGATACATCATGATGCCCCAAGGGAGAGTGGATACTCTCCAAGCAGGTTCTAGTTGAAAGAATATTAACAGCCCTGAACAACACTGATTTGATTTAAATGCTATCGTACAACCGACAAGGATAAAATGCCTAGCAAATTTGAGCATTATACATCTCCACATGGTGGTTGTGGAACGCCGTTTTGTAATGATACACAATTGTATTTTATTCTGTACAATTTAATGTACGAGTCCTCTGATACCATGTTCATTTAACTTTAATGATATTAAATAATAAATCTAATAATAAAATATTTGACCATAAAAATGTCCCTTTGTGAGTATCTCCTACTCCCTTTGTATATCATTATAGTCTTCGGGGGTCTCTTGTGCCTAAATGGATACTAACTGCTGGCCCCACTGATGAAGCCAATGAAGGCTGAAATGCACGGATCTAACTAGAAACCACCGGACCCAGGGCTCCCCAACTTCAACAGCTAATCTGTGCCATCATTGCCCCCTTGCCCACCCTCCTTCCAACATAAAATGTATGTAATCACACAAATTACACACACTTACCCATGCTCACACACATCCATGCTCACACACACACACACAAATCCATGCTCACACATACACACAATTACACATCCATGCTCACACATACACACAAGTATACATCCATGTTCAGACACAAAAGTACACATCCATGTTCACACACAAGTACACATTCATGCTCACACACACACAAGTATACATCCATCCATCCATATATACATATACATATATATATATATATATATATATATATATATATATATATATATATATATATATATATATATATATATATCCCCTCCAGCCCCCGTTTACCTCTCTCCGCTCCTGCAACATTCTTTCTGGCCACAAAGTCATGGAACCGCGGCGTTGCCCACTTACAAAACTGTGAAACTGTGTCGCTACGGATATCCTTTGTCCCACCACATCGCTCTTTTGTGGTTACATTAAACATGTGGTGGGCAACACTCAGTGGGGGTCGCTGAGAGGGAGCTCATTTGGGAACCCTGGTGTTTATTACCAATCTTTAGGACCAGGGTTCCCCAGTCGCGGCCATAGAACTCCAGTCCGCACCTTGCAAACTATTACCGGGGAAGTTTTCAATGCTGTCGCTCAAGGTCCCAAACTCAGATCACATAGCTTGGACCATAACATCTTCGGACCTTGAGCTCTCCAATGGTACGGGATTGACGCCGCTCCCTCAGGATCACCTCGAAATAGTGACTCTTTGTCGGATGGGCATTGCTGGCCATAGAACTGTATGGAGGCGCCGGGCTGTTTGGGAAGTGATGAGATTATACCTTTTAATCCCATCATGTTTGTGTGTATAAATACCCGTGCTGTACTCAATAAAGTTAGTTCTGTTTTACCCCTACACTAAGTCTCGGCTAGTGTTTTGGGTAATATGAACGATTAATCCCTTGAGTATGGATCTCCATCACACTGCCCTCAACTCAACTATATCTTAAAGGCGCCATTACCTAATTAAGGGCATAGCATGTCCAGAGGCTATTCCACCCTATATAAACAAAGAACACCTGCTCAATTATATTGTGTGCCTCTCTGGTATAACTCAGCATGTTATTCCTGCCCATACATTTTACCTTCCCTACCTGCCCTTACCAGCCTGCCTGCTTACCTACCTATCTTGTTTCCGTTACCTGTATGCCTGGCTGCTACCTTGCCCTCTTTGTTTGGACCTCCCATTAATGACCTCCACCTGTTATTTTGGATTATACACTCCTCCTACTCCTCTGCTGTTTGATCTCAGCACACCTTCAGAGGTCTAGTAGAGTCCATATTTCAACGGGTCAGGGCTGTTTTGGTGGCAAAAAGGAAACCTACACAATTTTAGGCAGGTGGCCATATTGTTATGGGTGATCGGTGTAAGGACAATTGCCCAGCAGCATTGAAGAAAAAGATAAGGTAAGATGTATATATTTGTACTTATTTCAATACTGATGGCTAATTAAGCAAATTATGCTTTAGTCCTTTGGTGTATAACGTTTTCAGTACAAAATAAATAATAATTACAGTGATACTTTTAAATCTTGACTTTGTTGTTTCCAAAATCTTTTGATTATTATTTTAAGATCATGTCTTTTGACAGACATAATGAAACTGTCATAAATTCATTCATAAATTTACATTCATAACTATATTTTGCAGTTACAAAACATATTAGTAGAACTGCATAGTGTTTCAGGCTCATGTAAAGTATTCTACATTTTTGCAGAGTACATCTATGGTAGACATTAGAGCTAAAAAAACATTTCCACATTTAATATACAGTACATTGTATATCCAAAAGTATGTGCACACCTGGCCATCACTCAAAATTGGAAAGCATTTATGGGAATGTGTTTACAGTTAGCCAATAAGAGCATTTGTAAGGCCTGGCACTGATGTTGGGCAAAAAGATCTGGGTCACAGGTGACTTTCCTATCAATTCTGGAAGTGTTCAATTGGGTTTAAGCTCAGGGATCTGTGCAGACCAAACTCATCAAAGCATTCTCCTGAGTCCAGTGGTGGTGTGCTTTACACCACTCCAACAAACACTTGGCATTGCACATAGCAATCATCAGCTTGTGTGCTGCTGCTCTACCATGAAAACCCATTTCATAGAGTTTCGCATGTATGGTGTTTGTGCTGATGCAATTTTTATATGCTACACGCTTCAGCACTGTTCTGCCCCACTCTGTGAATGTGTATGGCATACAGCTTCATGGCTGAGCTGTTACTCCTAGATGTTTTCAGCTTCTGTGAACCAGGGCAAAAATGTCACAAACTGACTTTAGGCAAGGATGGTATCCTATGACCATGCCTGAGGACTTAGTGTCTTCAGCTACCTGGAGTCTCCCTTGTGAGATGCGGATAGGAGTTCTTGTCAACGTCAGTGAGAGGTCCTGTCGACGTAATGGGACACAAACTATATTTAACGGGGAAATGGGAGGGGATTGGAGTGTGCCGCAACTCCACTCCTTCGACCTAGAATTCCTAGGCGAAACCCGCAGAGTTTCCAGGTATACCAGGGTGACAGTGACACATTTAAAGTCACTGAGGCTCATTCTATTGCCAATATTTGCAAAGATGGCATGCCTATATGCTTGATTTTATTAACCTGTTGGCAATGGAGACTGAAGCACCTAAACTCAATAATTAGGAGGGCTATCTAAATACTATTGGTAATTTACTTTACATATATGCTTTATACAAATGTAAAGGCTGTTTTCAGCCTGTATTTGTGGGAGGGGTCTCCAGGGGGATTTGCCTGTGAGGATTTTGCATGGTTATCAAATCCCAGGAGCCAAGGCTTGCAAAAAATCAGTCTGTACCAGTTTGTCCTTGCCTAAAGCTTATACAGAGACATTATATGCTCTGCACACCTTCACAGTAGAGAGGAATTGGAACTTCTTTAAAATAGTTGAGTTGAGCTACAAATGTGGGGGCTCTGTATTTTTTGAATACCATAGGCCTTTTTCAGCTAAAGCTGCAGCCCTGGCTCAATTTAATTACATGGCCGATTGGAGCAAGGTAGACACTGAATTTTGCTGTTGCCATTTTGCCGGCCTCAAAGTACCAGTATTCTCCATCTGTAGAACACTCTACCAGTCTCTGCCCGGCAGTTAAAATAGGGGACCCTGTTAGCCTAGCTAGACCAGCTCCAATTAGCCCGGCTCTCTCTGGTTCAGTTGTACACTCCATGTACATGCAGCCCCCCAGGTCCACAGACCCATTTTTTAGGTTGCTCCCTGTAATAATTTTAACTTCTATGGCTGCAACTGCAGTCAATGCAGATTATTACATGTGTGTTCTGCATGCCACAGGGCCCGCCTACAAGCTATTTGCCCTGTTAAAATGTTTCCAAATCCTGATCACTATGATGGCTCCTTATAAACAACCAGTACACTCTCTGCCCCTTTCATCACCTCAATGATTTTCTCACCATTGAACCTCCCGGGATACCACCTACTAGTTTGCTCAATCTAGTTGGGGTCTTTCATGAGGTACAGATGCTCCTTGCACAGCATTAAACCTCTGGCCTTGCTACCTCGCTAGAACTTTTAGGGATTAGTTGAGATTCCCTAACCCTGCAGGCCAGCATTCACTCTAATGATCAGCGGTAAAGTATGTTTGGTAGCTAGGGGCGGGTCAAGCTCCAGACATGATCTGCAATCCCTTATAGGTTCCTTCAACTGCGCCATGAGATTCATACCCCCAGGGCATATCCTTCTTAAAGTACATACTCGGGGTACTTTCAGAGGTCGACCCTGAGGGCAGCATCTCTCTAGATTAAGGCGCTAGAGCTGAGTTATGCATGTGGATGGATTTTCTAGATAATTGGAATGGGAGGGCGATGTTTATCCCTCATTCTCTACTTGTATATATGCCCTCCATTCCCATGGGTGGTTTCGCTGCCATATACGGCGACAGCTGGACGGCTGACAGTTGGCCCACAGATTTCTTGTCTATCCCTAGGTGCTTGACATTTACCCTTTTTTAGTTGCAGCCTCTCTGTCGGGTCACCTTTGGGCATCCCAGTCGGTCATATTTACCTCAGATAAACCCAATACTGTGCATATTCTTCAAAAGTTGATCTACCTCTCCCCAAATCAAGTGCTTTCTCTGTAAAGTCACCAGGGCTTGTGGGTACCACAAGGCGGCTAATGGGTTTTGCTTGTTTTGATTTACAGGGGAAACCTATTTCTATATTGACATCTTTGTTGATTGACACCAGTAGGCTGCTAACCCGCTCCCTGTCTCATAGCACTAGACGATCCTACAACAGGATGGACCCTGTTCACTCAGTTCCTCAGAGACTATGGCCAAGCTGACCCCTTCTCCCAACATTCGGTTCTAACATTATACATAGCAGACATTCAACATAAGGTTTCCCTAATACACCCGTATAGGCCTTCCATTCTTGGAGCACACCCCCTTAAAGCTTTATTCAAAGGGACAAGTAAAGACCATACAGCTGTGTCCCTAAAAGGCTGCCCATCTATGAAGACGTGTTTAGATCCTTGTCCGACCTGTTAGATACATTACCAGCCCGGTGAGTTCACAGTGAATTCCAATAGCTCCTACATCTTGAGGCTGTAAGATTTACGTTGGCAGTCCGATCATTTGACATGTAACAAAATGCATCAGACAAGTCCAGGATTTCAAATCCCATATTTCCCTTCCCTTAACTCCTGGTGCCCAGTTAAGGTACTGAAGTGTACCTATTTCTCCGACAGGCCAGGAGATAGCCCTTTACTACCTTTGCCCACGAAACCTAACCATGACTTACTTTCATACGGTATATCAATCAACTAGCGCTAGCGACTAGGTTACAATCTGGAGCCTCTCAACACAACGTACTAGTGCACATCATCAAGAGATTAGGAAAACCGAAATCTTCATGCTATGGCAGATATATATCGAACCCGGAACCGGAGTCTAGAAGAGCCTTTATGTCAGGGTCAGAGACCCGCACCTACTTCTCCCCGGGATGCTTTGCTTCAAAGGGCAGCTCGCAAGCATTTTGTGGACTGACCACAGATCCGAGTGGTAAGCGGCATCTTCGGCCTCAATTCTGTCACGTACCATCTTTGAAAAGCGCATGCGCTTCTGGTTGTGAGGGTCCGTGGTTACAACACGGTAGGAGGAGCTCACTTGGACTCTCTGAACTCTGATTGCCTTGACCTTTGGATTGCCTTGACTACTTTTTTTGATTTGTCCTTTCCTATAATATACGATTTTGATGATCTTCTCTCTGACTCTCCCGTTCCTGCGCTACGCTCCACAAGCCCCTGCGTGACACTTTATCTCACAAAAAGATAATGCAGTTGTACACAGCCTTATAAATACATTCTACTCAGACCCACTAGACATTTCGCTCATGTTTTACCCCTACCACAAATCTGTAGGCTGTTTTCTGCCTGTATTTGCGGAAGGGGTCTCAGGTAGTATTTATACCCCCGTTCAGGACCCATTCCTTCAGGGCATTATATGTGCGATTGGAGGATGTTCAATGCACTACTTAAAACAGCTTTTGACAACAGTATAGGCCATCCTTTTGTACAAAGAAGGTAAATATAAATGTGTCTAGAGTAATTTTCAAAAGTTATCAAATTATTCAATAACTGAAAATTCTCTTAATTTATGTAGCGTATTTACTGTGTGGTTAACTATAAATTGATTAAACGGGTATTTTCAGTCAGAATTCAGCATAATTTAGTTGTGATATGCTTTATCAGATTAGAACTATGAAAGTAGCATATGGTAAATACATTTTACATCATAACATCCTGCACTATATTATTAGCTTCCAATGGTAATTGGGAATTGTTTGCAACAAATAAACTAAATTCTGTAATTTCATTAATAAGCATCGTAATTAGACCAAGAGTGCAGAAAGATGTAAATAAAGTTATGTAACATATAAAAATGCCAGCAAAGTACTTAGAAAATGCTTCTAAGCGCTCCATTAAAAAAAAAAAAAAAAAAAATTAGGTCAAGGGTGTTAAACCTAGACCTTGGTTGCTGTAATACTATCATGTATATGAGGGGACTGGTAAACATATACTTAAAATTACCATTGCAATCAGTTAACATATGGCAATAGTTACCAAATTGTTGTTCTCCCAACAGTGTGTGTGGTATCCGATTCAGATCCACTCACGGGGAATGGACAATGGGGTGTCTCACAGCACCCTATTATGTTGGCACTGTCAATATATAATGACTGCTTACCCCTGTCTATAATAATAATAATATTCCATGGATTTCAAAAAGTTGATAATTTTATATTTGAGGGGGTTGTTCTGTGTCAAGACAAACATAAAAAGCCAGAACAGTTGCAGGAAATAATAATAATATAATTTATTTTTTTTTACTTAGGGACCCTTATATGGTCTAATTATACCCAAAAAACAATGAATGAATTTTTTACACTATGAAATCTTGTACAACAATAAAAAAAATCTTATTTATAAAAATAAATCTTAAAAGTTATATAAATAGAATCTCAAAGGATGTCATATAAACAGCCAGAGAGATGAATACGTTCTAGAGAGAGGCTTTTGTGTTCTCTTTGAATATATTTGAATAAATTAATTATATTCCCTCATCAGTGCAGTACTTATTTTTTAAACACATAGGGAAAAGGAAAGACTGTTATGTATATTAATTGTAGCCTGAAGCTCCATAGGAATTAAATCTTTATAACAAATGAGAGCATAGTGAAAAAGAAGGTGATGTTTTAAAATAAATTTGGTTTAATGAGCAGTCAGTTTGGTTAGGTAATTTACATCGCATCACACAAGCAACCACAATGGTACTTGAAAAAAAAATGTCTTCTAGAACTCAGCCTGTCAATGAAAAATAAATACTAAATCACTAAAGTTACTTACTTTAGTACTTAGCTCTCTATATATTTTGATTCATGTGTTCTAAGTGTAGGGTCTAGAATTTCTAAACAAGTGAAGAGGATAGGGTGCACATAATACAAGACAAAAGCACAATAAGTTGGTGAAACATACCAAGGGTACAGCAACTCTTCTGGTGGCGGCTGTTATAAAAAGATTTACTATAATGTGTTGTAGAGCATGTGACAGACAATAATATAAAGCGGGAATAGCATAATCCCCTTATCACGTTCCGAAAGAGCTGTCAGCATGCTTGCATATGATTATGTGACTGCGAGCGACTCAAAGGAGACATCATTTTTTGATGACACATCAAAAGTAATACATTGTCCGGCCACAACAATTTTAAATTAAAATAAACACCCATGGGACATCCTGTTGCATCTTCTGAGGTAGGGGGTTCAGGCAGCACGGGTCCACAACCCTGTTTTGCTGTCTGGCTGTGTGGTAGGCAGCGGCAATTTAAAATAATGTACGGCTTCATTGATGTCATGTTACCAGGAGATGTCCCTTTTTCGGCTCCAACGGCCTATGTTTGCTCAGGACTTTCAGTTTATCGTTTCCCTTGGTTGCTGTTACAGTCTTATATGTTCCTCCATTCGGTGACTATTTCGTTTTTGACCTGGCTTGTCCTGACCCTACTAATTTTGCTTTACAAAAGAGTTCTTCTCAAGGTTATCCTATCAATTGAACCACTACACTAACTAAGCTACATAAAAAGAGCAAAAAAATACTAGCTTAATGCCATTGAAAACCCATATGTGTATGTTGAGAGCAGGTCTTCTGTTCCTGGTTTTTAATAAAATATTTGAATCCATTGGCACATAAGATGTCCAGCATATACATAAGAATCCAGCATATACACCTACAAAGTACCGTATTTGGGGCCCAAAATTTATACTCAGCATCCTCATCACTCCCATCCATTAACTGCCCCTAAATTAACCCTAAAGACCCCATCAACCATAACTGCCCCTAAGTTAAGCCTAAAGACCCCATCAACCATAACTTCCCCTAAATTAACCCTAAAGACCCATCAAACATGACTGCCCTTAAATTAACCTGGAAGACCCGATTAACCATAACTGTCCCTAAATTAACCCCCACCTCCCCTAACTTTCAGCAGCCCAACTATTAATTGTTAGATGAGTTGCTTAGCCATGTGGACGCTATAAGAAAAGGGGGGCCAATCCTCAGTGTAACTGCAGGGAGGGACTGTTATTCAGAAAGGGGCGGGGCCCATTGTCAGTGTGACTGCAGGGAGGGACTGGGAAGTAGTAACGGCAATCTACAACCATTGTATAAGACGCCTCGTTTTTAGACCCCAATTTTTTGGAAAAAAAGGTGCGTCTTATACATGGGAAAATACGGTACTTTAGAGTTACAGTGAACTACACATCCATTTATATTCCCTGTTTAATATACATTACTTTTTATAAGATGCACCTGTGGAATAACTAGTCTATTCTGTCAGTGTTTCTTATCTTAAATAAGTATGGGCCTTATATATAATAGAGAAATGTTTAAAATTATTTAAGGAAGGAAAGAAAGAAAATACATATAATAGAGAAATGCCATATTTCTTCCTTCCTTCCTTCCTCTCTTCAATAAATCTTTTTTAAACTTATAAATAGGTTTTAGGAAGGTGCTATCAAAAACACTAAGCAACAGACAGAATTCATGAAGACAGCATGTTGGTTCCCATAAACTGATGTTACAGAAAAATTGATGGAATTTTGAAATAATCCATTTGCACTCAACTAGAATTTTATCAAACGTATTTGTTACATAGCTTCCACATAAAAGTCCACAGTATTATTTATTATTATTGTGAACTAAGACTTTTAATCCTTCCGGTCTGTGATGGTTTTTTGTTTGTTGTTCTGTTCGCAGACAAAAGAAAAATGCATTGCTTAAGCCGTTGGAGTTATTCAGCTTCTGTCAAAGATACATGACTAAAATAAATATTCGCGTGAACGCAGGCCTGTGCTGACATTTTTTTGAGATTTAAACAGAAATGAAGTTGTACTGTAGCATTCATATTTTGTTAAAAGACTTAAAATGCAGTAATTGAACAACGGGCAAAAGTTAAAGTGGTGTAAGCAAAAATTCAAATCAGGGTTTAACAAAATCTGGGCGCCTGGTCACTATGAGGACATGGAATTTCATTTTGGTGCTTAGGGTTTTGTCTGGATTCACAAACAGGACTTACATAGAGCTTGTTTATGAGTCCCGCACCTGGGTCTATACAGACAGAGCCATCATTTCTGTGGGGCAAGAGGGGCAGCTGCTTCAGGCTCCACAAGACGAGGGGCACTCTTTAGCTGCGGCATTGCCCCTGCATTCTCCTCTGCTTCTTAAGGCAGATATAATCTCAGAGTGGGGTAAGACCTACAACTCTGCCCCAGATTCAACAGGCCATATGTACAGCACTCCATTAAGAGCCAGATTTTCCTACCTCTGCTGGGAGGCCGGAGCTCAGTGTGATAACGTGAGGATATGTCATGTGAACATGAGGTAGTGGGGAGACAGCTTTTATTTTTCAAGCCCTTTTTAAAACTGACTTTATGATCGGAGAGAATTTAATCTGACTTAATACACCAGGTTAATGCTGATCCGCATGGACAAAACATTACTTCAGCTTTCTTGTTCAAAAATTAAATAAATAAAAATATTCTTGCTTGTATTAAATGTGCTTATATTTTATACATGTAGCCTAAGATATGATAGTATTCAATGGTAACAGGTTTATTCATATGTACATGTTTTGTTCTGAATTAAGCATTTACTACACTATGGTAACATTCTGCTATTTTCTGAAAAAAACAAAAATATCCAAAGAATGTTTTTTTTAGTAAAAATACTTATAAACTCTTCCAAAGTTATAAAATACAATCTGGCTTCAGTTAAACCATTTTTTATTACCAAGAAATGAAATGTCAGCATGGGCAAAATGAGCAATAACAATATCCATTACACGTCGGGAAAACTGGGATAAACAAAAATAAAATGTAACAGTGCCATATATTGTTTTGTAATCTTAGTTTGTGTAATTCATTTTACGCTCTATATCATCCTCAGTATCAGTGGAATTAATGCAGCTTACATAGATTTGGTATTCATTATAAGGTTTGCTATATAACATAATATTAATTATCACCGCTAAGATTACATGTAACAAGACGCCCTAGTAAGGTCTAAGGAGACGCCCAGCGGTAACCAGACACCCACAAATGTAAAAATATAACACCCTCAAGTAAAATGGCCGCCGCCGCACCGATCATCAAATCGTAATCGCTTCCTAAATATAAACGGTGTTGCTGACATGCCTCGATATCGAGGCATGTAGCAACACAACCCCCCTACCCCTATAGCCTTGTGGTTATCCAGACCCTCTTGAGAACTCTCGAGGTCAATGGAGCCCAGATCACTAATCAGTGAGATAAGTTAAAAAAAAATTACAAAAAATATTTAAAAAATGATGGTAACATTTAAAAATTCCCCACTGTCACCAAAAAAAAAGTTTTTTATGAGCAAGTCCTACAAGTCACGCTATAGCTTCACAAAAATTCCCACATGGAAAGAGTTAAAATATTGGCATTATAAATGCCCATAGGGTGCCTAGTTTTAAAAAATGTATGATTTGATGGGGTAAATTGAATTGGCCGGCTTCAAAGATGTCCCAAATATGGGACGTGGGCACAGACTGACCAGATGTCTAAATGGCAAAAAAATACACACTTCACAAAGGGGGCCTTTTACCTCCCAAATAACCCAACAATTGCATTGGCCGGCTTCAAAGATACCCGAAATAGCACATTGGGCAGAATGACCAGCTTTGGGGAAAAATGGTTTTGAAATAGCAAAACGCTACAGGTACTTATTGCCCCATAACGTGCAAAAAAACATAAAAACATTGGGTATTTCTAAACAGCCTGATCTCCCTTGTAGCAGCAGGGATATGTCCCTGCTGCTGCAAGAAGGGCAGGACATACCAGTATGTCTATAGGGGATTCTTGGGATGCGTTTTTGGACGTACCGGTATGTCTATAGGGGAGTGAAGGGGTTAAGGCCTATATCAGGCTAGCCCTCCTCTACGTATTTCTAGCCCAAGCCCATCATGAAGCCACCCCCAAAAGAGGGAGAGCTCCAGATACCATAACCTGGGAGATTTCCAGGTATTATAAAAACCCACAATTTACCTTCCCTGTATATCAAGGTATATCAAGGCTGAATTATATCATTTGTTTTGATAAGATATTGATATGAAATCATATAGGTAACTTTTTATTCATTATATTTAAAATAGCTATCATTAGGATATACTTCTACTTTAAGGCAGCCAGATTTTATAATCTACTTTTTTGCCAGGGACATAAAAATCTTATTTAAGATTAGCACCAAAATTGTGAAAAAATCATCATCAAAGTGGCTGGAACTAATAGTGGTCAGCCTCCAGCCTATCTGCCGCTATTAGCTGTAATCTACAAAGGGATTTCACAAATTATCTGAAAGAAAAAATGGGAGTACGGTAATAGTGCCAGTGCCCACTGCAAAGCTCAAAAAGACAAGTGACTGATGGAAATGATATGTAAAATTAAACATTCTAGTGTTATAATTCAAATGCTAAAACCTCGTAATTTGTTCAAATTATTCTACCACAAAATTAGCCATTCTTCAGCCTTATAGCCTAAATTCACAATAAGTCTGCATTGTTCAAAACTCTCATGACTACATTACCTATTTTACTGGGAATTACGACATTATTTAATGGTCTTCTTATTTGAAACCTTACTACCATAGGTTATTTTTGAAGAAATGCATTGGTAAAAGATTCAGAACTTTATGCTTAATTATCTATTTGCTTTAGAATTTTGAAGTATCCTTATTCTTTACTGACGTGGCTTGAATTATTTTATAATATTAGGGTTCATATTATTTCCTCTCAAAGATCTTTTAGCCCTTAGGACTCCAAGAAAAGAAAAAAATATCCCACACTGTTTTAAATGTATGTAGTTCTTAACATATTACAAACAGCAAAGGCTGGTACATACACATCTCTCTGTGGATGTGCCAGTGAAGGTTATGGTTGTTCAAAAAATATTATGTATAATATATATATATATATATATATATATATATATATATATATATATATATATATATATATATATATATATATATAGTCTCTTAAGAAACCAACAGTCTTTATTTCAAATTACCCTCCAAGTTTATAGCAAACCTTGGTTTGCTGCGGTCTTGGAATAAGCAGACATATCCGCTAAGCAATCAATTCTGGCTGGCAGATAATGTGAGTTTAAAGAAAACTTTCATAAGTAGGACTATAGACAAACCCACATTTTCTCTAATGCCAACTTGCTTATGCTCTACACTGAACTAGTCAGTTTGATGCAAGTGTAATAAAGCAAGCAACTCATTAATCATTAACACAGTCACATTAAGTCACAAAAAACGCATCCTCCCACAGCAAACATTAAAAGGCAGCATTTAAATAATAATGATAAAAAAATATAACGAGGAAAGTCATTGCCCCCTTCCCCCACCCCTTATGCATTGTGGGGGTGAATAATAAAATACGCTCAAGGATGGTAGAGAGCCCTGCTATAGACCTGTCCAGTGGGATTTTAATATGTATAAAATACCCTATCAAAGGCCTTCATCACCATGCATCTCCTCAGTAATTCAGTCCAGCTACAAATTACACACAAAATGTAGCATCATTATATACTCTAGAGTTCATAAGCACCTTCTATTAAGTGACCATCTTAATAATCTTAGTTGCAATTCCACCTTCTTAAAAACGCTGTGCTCTTGTATAAGCTTCAATAGAAAATATGTTAATAATGTTTAGTTATTCAAGTAGCCTCAATGGTATACTAGGAGTAGACTATAATTCCTGCACTCGGTGAATGACTTCCAACTAATGTGAATTTGAACATTTTCCACTAGGTGGCAGAGAGATCTCAAAATTAATTAACAAAAACCTATATACTAAAATGTGTTCATAGGATGTGCAACATACTAGAATAAATATTAATTCAATACATATCTAATAAAAAAACAAATATATATATACATATTATCCAAGACAGTACAAACTTTCTTACATACTACATTTTTTCAGCATGTCCTAAAGATTGTTGTCTATGTGAGGGCTTCACAAAGCCATGGTTCCTAGAGTTTCTAGAACTGATGCCTACTTTTTTGTTTCATTTTAAACCGATTTCAATGGGTCTGCCTTTTACTGAAAATAATCAATCTGGCTCCTATTATACAGGGCCAGGTGTTGAGTGAAATCATGTTTCATCATTGCCATATGGCTTTAAAAATTCCATTGTTTTTCATGAATATCACTAACAAAAATATGTGTAAGAAATAAATTCAGCTTAAATTCTAGACCAAAAAGCTGAATGAGATTGAGAAATTGTAGTCTAGCTCAACACAAAAATACGTAGGCGTGACTGGTAAACATAATTAAAGCTTCAGCTTCAGGATACTGTATTTGCTCAATTATAAGACGACACCAAAATTTTAATATGCATTTAGAAAAAAAAGAAAAAACCTTAATATAAGACTATCCTATAAGAAAAAAAACTTTTATTAGTAAATATTCACATGTAAACTTTTATTCATATTTACTAAAAATTAGGATTGAGAAAAATGCATTTTTTTTTTAGTTTTTTATTTGCCAACCTGCCCCCTAGTTATGCACTGCCCCACGGTTTGCTACTCTGCCCCCAAATATGCCTTATACCTCCCTATATGCCCCCCGACTTACCAATGCATCCCTAGACTTGTCCCCCATGCTCCAGACTACCAGCTGGTGGACGTCTGTGCGCATAGACAACCTCAGCTGCAACCCGGGACTTCCGCAGGGACTTCTATGACTGAGCACTAGAAGGTCACATCAAACCGGCGCTCCCCGGCTGAAGTGTCGAGTAGCAACGGAGGTTGTGGGTAGACATTTACCGGCTGCTAGAGAAGAGGATCCAGGTCTCCTGCAGCACTGCGGGGGATCCTCCTCTCTGGCAGCTGGTGAATGTCTGTGTTATGCTCTAAGACCACCTCCGCTGCTGCTGGCCAGTACGTCTGCCGGGGCTTCTATGGTGGAGCACGGCAGAAGTACCGGCCAGCAACAGCGGAGGTTGTCTGCGTGCATCACGCAGACGTCCACCAGCTGCCAGAGAAAATACAGGTCCGCTGCAGCGCTGAGGGGGATCTGGATCTTAGTCTGGTAGTCAGGCCTCTAGTCTGATTATAGGACGACCTTGAATATAAGACGAGGGGTATTTTTCAGAGCATGTGCATCTTATAATCGAGCAAACACGGTATTTTTAAAACAAATACGACATTATTTCTTATAGTGTCTTTTAACTATACATAAAAAGTATAGAATGTACACAATGTTCAAAAGATATGGAATGTGAGACGTGTTTTAATGCTTCCAGTAGTTTGTTTTAATTAAACTGTATTTCCCCTACTTAAAGTCCTTAAAGTGCTTGCACCCGCTTAAGCCATAGTTGCTCTAAGAAGCCAAGTCTACTTTCATATTTAGGTGTTAATATAAGGCTGGTGTATTTACCTTTAGGGCTGCCCTAAGTCTGACCTACGACAGTTCCCTTTTGTTGCCCTCCACCACGGTCATCATCCAGAATATCTTAAAAGGCCTGCTGGGATATGACCCATGTCTTGGTGCATTGTGTGTTGAAGGCGGGCAGCTCCTTAATATAGTATTTTAATGATTTCACCGCTTACATAGCGAGTGTAATTATTATTATTGGCTGGGGTGATAAAATGATATAACCCCCATAGTCTTGGAGCTATCCAGAACCGGCTCTTTCAGAAATTATATAGGATTTGTCCATCTTGAGTCTTCTGTGGACCCTGCTGCTAAAAAGCTAAATAACACACATAATTAATAAAAACTAGAACCCTTAAAGTGCTTAAACTAGAACCCTTCTGCATGGAAAAGTGATTTATATATCTTTTAATCTAAAAATGGCAGAGATGTAAGGATTGCATGGCTGAATTCATACTGCTATGTAAGATGGCTTGGGTGTAACAGACATTCACATTTTATTAATGGAAAGTAAGACATGTATAATGTGACCCTGTCATGCCTTATGTAGCACAGCTAATTTAATTAGAAAACATGGTCTCCTACTCAATGGAAGACATAAACATACAGCACGTTAGGTCATGTACATACATTTCTACACTAACATCATTTAGTTGTTGCTTCCAGCTTGCATGCAAATTTACAAGGTTGTCTAAGGATGAATCAGTGTTTTCAAACTGCCTGGAAGGGCCACTTAAATGCATAGTTTTTAGATCTATTTTTGAACTTCATAATCCAATATAGTTGGCTCATTCCTTCTTGCAGAGATATTAGCCACTGATAGACCTTTGTAATGCATAGTCTACATCTACCCATATTTTATTCGTTATGAGCAGAAAAAGGATTTACAATTTTTCATCATTAGAAAAACAGCGTTTTTTCACTCTGTGATACCGTTGTTTACTTTTTTGTAACCAGGCCCGGACCAGCCATCTGGCACACTGGGCAATCACACGCACCAAATCTGCCACTGTAGTGGCAAAGCAGGTGCTGCAGTACGGCCAGTTACTGGATATGCCCAGTCACATGGTGTGTGAGCATAAAAATTTAGCATGCAGACGCATGTGGCTGCACTTATGTCATCAGGCGTCCACTTGCCTTTCGTCCCCAGTCAGGCCCTGTTTGCTGCATAATAATTTAAAACTTGAACAATAAGAACCAAACACACAAGCCATGGTTGTGTTTAAACTTGAATTGTGGTTCAAGGTATATCTCTAAAAATCTTTGCAGTTTGAAGAACTTTACTTTTGAGACTTACACTGCTTCTATGAATTATAGCGGAACTAATGTTAGTATTTCATCATTTGAGTTTGAATTGCTGTTATATTAGCAATACATAATAGGACTTTGATACTGTATATGAAGGACACAATATAAGTTTGTTCATTAAGTAAAACTACATCTGAAATGGAGCAATATTTTTCTTTTATGGATTAGAACTGAGGCAAATAAAAAGGGCCAAACTGCAGTCATGTTCAGAAGATGGATCAGCTGTTTAAGGTTCATAAAGTAACAGTTGTTCTTTAAAGATTTTCCCCATTAGACATTTAATTCAAATAGAAATTTATCTCTACAGCAATGGTTCTTTATGACGACTATTCTCGAAAAAGATCAACAGCCTGTGAAGGTACAATAGGTTTGAAGAAAAAAAAAAAATCATTTTCAAAACGAGCTGAATTATCTATTCCATATTTTTTCAAAAGCACCAGTAAGAAGCACGGTCAAGGTTCAGTTACCTTTTTCATTTCAAATAAGGTTTTGTGACATTTAATTCTTCAGATGTTTCAAATGCTTCTTATGTCAAAGATATTATTACTAAAATCTGACTCCTGAAATGTTTTTTTTCTTTTATCTGAGTGTGACATTGACCCTTTTCACCTAAATGTTTTCTGGTTTTAAAGTTATTTTCTAATCTTTTTTTGGGGAAAAAAATAAGGTTTTATTTGAAAATTGTGTACCAATACAACAAAGATTATTGTATAATAAGGTATACAAGTTAATAGGTTATGTTTATACATTATTGCTTAGACATATAAAGCTTGGGTGTTGTAAAATTAAAGAATATATAATGAATGCTTACGAGATGGAATTCTCATCAGAAACATAAACACAATTTCAGATAAGATCCATTTGGCACATGTGCTCTGGCCATTTTTCCTGATGTAAGACGATTAAGTCTTGGTTTGCCTGGATCTGAGAAACGATAAGGACTGATTAAAGTCCTTGTATCTCAGGTTCAGGCCGACCTTATGCTTATCCAATGCACGTTCATAATCTTTCACTGCACCAGCCCCGGTTGTGTATATAAAAATGGGGAAAATACAAAATGTATTATCAATGCCCCTGATGTTCAAATTGCAGGACTGTATCTTGAACATCCAATATCTGGAACGTAACACTTGCCAAACACAAACAAAAAAAATATATACTATTCATATCAGCTTAATATTTTTAAGAAGCTTTCAGACATGGGAAAGACATGCACGGTACATAGAAAATAAAAAAAACATATTTTAGATGTTATCCAAATAAAGGCATGAAACGTACATGTACACTGTAGACAGAAAGCATAAAGGGTGTGTACTTGTGCTTAAGAATTTCATGTGCTTTAAGAATATTCCACTTAAAATCAATCAAAAATGTTGGGTTACTGAAGTTCATTTCTGGTGGAAACTGAATTTAAAAGCACAAAAAATGGATAACACCACCAGAGTCAATTTGAATATGGCTGCTTACGTAAAAAAAAATCACATAAAAATCCCATAAATTTACATGGTGACTTAGTGTCGTCTTCTTTGCCCTTAGTTCTTTAGCCAGTAGGAGATGTGTTCCACCAAAAGCATCTGTTGCTTACCAGTGTGCACGAGTGAAATATGAACCGCCAGCGAGCTCTAGCCTTGTTCATTAGCCTTGTTCATAAGAGTTCCAGTGGGTCCAATGAGACCCCCTGCATGCATAGATAGAAAATACTACCATTACTTTCATTGGAAATACTTTCTTGCCAGCTATTGGCTACTTTACGCAAACCAAAGCAGCCACGGAAAGCGGAGTTCAAAAGGGGGTCCTGCTTTGGAGCTGCAGCTACTTCTAATGGTGATGGTTTTCTTTTTTTCTAAGAGTTAAAGAATTCATATTACTGAGTACTTGATAAAGCATTTTAGTATGCATTTTTCAATTTGGGGATGTGTGGAATCAAGTGAATTTAGAGGACATTCCTACATATTATACGCTTTGGATTAGATTTATTAAATTGTGCTACAGTAGATGCTCGCAAAAATGTGTAACTAAATTATTTCTCAGATGTAAACAGGGCTCTTTCTGAAGGTTTATCCTTTTTTTGCTGAAGATATGAATTGCAAACAGCAGCAATGTGGACTGGATCAGCGGTAGTAATAATTTCCACTAACATTCTATAGTCGTTTTCAAGTCTGTTGGAAGTAATGTCATCTGTGAATATCTGAGAGCGTAAAAATTGCACATTCAAATGGACAATAATGCTGAATGAATATAGATATGGCTGACAAATTCAATTATATTCAATGCAACAAATTGGCCCTTTTATTTTATTACATTACAATGTATTGCTCAGCCTTATTCACCGCTCTGAAAAAAAAATGTGCCCTTATTTACTTAAACGTGAAAATGGATTTAAATTGCTCTCATACAGTCAGAACCAATGAATGTGGCAGGAATACTTTATTTTTTTGCTACTCACTGTACTTTTCCTTGTCCTCTTAAAACAAAACAAAAAAAAAAGTATCTTAAACAATGGCATAAATAATTTAAGGCTGATCTATCGCTTACAACTGATGTGCCACTTTTGCATTTATCTTTCATGTAAGTCACAATCAGGGCGCGAACGCTGGCTTTCTGGTTTGATTTATTGCATCATGATTTTAACATCAGTGGTAAACAGGAATGCCTTCTTCTTCCCAGCATATGCATTATGAAGTGTAGCTAGATAGTTTTCAGCACCATTAAATGGATGTGTTTTACTATGCATGCCAATATGTTTCACAGACTGTAGAAGTATATTTTGCATGCTCTTGTGTGTTTTTTTTTGTTTTTTATTTTTTTGCTGTGATATATCAACTGGTCATAAATATTAATTTAAACTGGAACGTGACATGATAACTAAATGGTTTTACAAAGAACTCTTTCCATTTTTTTTTGCATTTGTGATGAGCAAATGATTTTACAACAGAAGCAATTTATCTTAGAAGAAATGTATAATGACAACTAAATATGTTTAGAACACTTAAATGTGGGATATTTTGTGTTTTTCAACATGATATAATTTCTTGTTTAAGCCAATAATCTTGGATTGTATCCTGTTCATGATGTGAAACCCTGAAAAAAAAAAATGCATCAGTGGCTTATTTGAGTTTGTAGCCACAATCTGTGGTCCATTCACAAAACTATATATTTTGTTACGGTTCACTGGCTATTTTAGCAAATTTAGTCTGTTGCAGGGTGATGGTTGGATATGATGGATCATCTTGGAGGATAGCCCATCCGCTATTTTGATCTTGTAATGCATTGCTTTTCATTGTTATAAAAGAAATTCACTTTTGATTAACAATTTATATTTCTATACTTATCCACTGGCCAGCGATTTCCGTGCCCCGGCTGTAAGAACAAAGAATACAAGCGTTATATTAGGGGCATTGAGGAATACCAGTTTTGAAGCCATATACAATGGTGCTTGTCAAGACCAGTGCTGCGTTTCATTTAGAATACCAGACTATTTCTGTTTTGGTAAGGAAAACTCAGTATTATTATTGTTATTTATTGATTTATATGACACCATCATATTATACAGCACTGTACAATGGATAAACAGGACAAAACAAGTAGTATCTAACATAACAATTCACACACACCTCTGGAGAAAAATTGGAACAGTGGTGAACTAAAGTTCCTCAACAATAACTCATCAGGGAGGTCACACAAAAAAAACCAGACTAACATGTAAACAAAAATAGCATCCATGGGAGAGTTGTAAGGCCGAAACCACTGCTGACCATAAGGAATTCAAAGACTTGCTTCACATTTGCTAAGTGTGATGGTCTCGGGCTGCTTTGCTACTTCATGACCTGGACGACATGCCGTAATTGATGGAATCCTGAATTCTGCTCTCTACCAGAAAATCCTGAAGGAGAATGTCTGGCCATCAGTTTGGGATCCAAAGCTTAAGTACAGTTGGGTTATGCAGTCGGGCAATAACCTAAAGACACAAGCAAGTCCTTTTCTGAGCGGCTCAAAAGAAACAAAATAAAGGTTTAGGAGTGGCCTAGTAAAAGTCCTAACTTAAATCTGATTGAGATGCTATGGCATGATCTTAATAAAGCAGTTCATGTTTGAGAACATTTCAATGTGGCTAAATTAAAACACTTCTGCCAAGAAGAGTGGCCAAAATTCCTCCACATCAATGTAAAAGAATCATGGTTGACAAAGGTTTGGATTAACTCTTTACTTTCAATAAATCAAATGATCATTTAAAAGCTGCATTTTGTGTTTACTCAGGCCGTCTTTGTCTTTCATTAAAATTAGTTGGATCGTCTAAAACATTTAAATGGGACATATGCAAGAATTCGGGAATAACCAGGTATGTCCTGCCCCCTGGGTCAGATTTTGGGACACCACCTGAAGCACCTGTATTCTACTTATGGTTTCACAGGGTTGCTAGTATAAGAAGGACCTAAACCAGCATTTAAATCATGATCTGATCCATTGTTTTCAGTTTATATCTGTCATATTCACCCCTTTTCTGTGTTTTAGGTAGGACTGTGCAGTTCACACTGGACATGTTGTAATACAGATATGTTTTGAGCTGCTTTACTACTTTGCCACATGCATGGTCTGATGCCCCTGCATTGGATACTGTCACATTTTGTCTGGAATTGTACCTAAATGCAGTGAGCTGGAATCCTTTAACAGGTAGGCCACATCTTGCACTGGTAACACATACCAAAACATAGTAACATAGCATACTTACACACACTAACATACTTACACACAACCTACCTTAGCAACCTACCTTAGCTCAGTAGGTGGTAGGCCAGTGCCTGCTCTTCCACTCCCTCAAAGTCCTCAAACGCTATGCCTGAGCGCATGTCACACATTTTTATCTGTATGTCAACTGGAAAAAAAATAGAAATCTGGAAAAATAAATTAACTAAATAAATTAAATAAGTTTAAATAAATAACATTTACTGAACAGCTTTGGTACAGCGTAATTCCCACTACTACAATGAGCCAGACATTGACGGTAGTTCAGCATAACCCCTATTATTCTACACTAAGTCAGACATTAATGTGGTAGGCCTCTGCCCCTAAAACAGCCTGCCTGTACCACTGCTGCCCATTTAGCAGCCTGCCTGTGCCACCACCACCTCTGCCCCTAAAACAGCCTGCCTGTGCCACCTCTGCCGCTGAAGCAGCCTGTCTGTGCCACCTCTGCCGCTGAAGCAGCCTGCCTGTGCCAACTATGCCCCTGAAACAGCCTGCCTGTGCCAACTCTACCCCTGAAACAGCTTGCCTGTGCCAACCCTGCACCTGAAACAACATGTCTGTGCCAACCCTGTCCCCGAATCAGCCTGCCTGTGCCTCCTCTGCCCCTAAACACTAACTTATTGCTAACTTCATTAATTCACTCACTCACTAACATTTATTCATTCACCCATTCACTCTCCTGCACCCCCTTAGCTCTCTTGCCGATTTCCCTGGTCCGGGGGCCTGGCAGATGTCTATGCGACCCGATGGCCGCGGGCCCGCAGCTTACTGCTGTGGCGCAACTGTAAACGGGGACGGAAACGGTCCCCCTTTAGGTACGCTAATGGTGAAGGAGTGTACAACAGGTCTGCTCCACTCCACGATGGCGGCCCTTATAGTTGACACCGAACTTAAGCACTTTACCCGCTAACGGTGACAAATGGAGAAATGGTGGTGATCCATGTGCCAGGATCAATCAGAGGGATCTGTGAAGCCAGAAGTCAGGTACCAGATATAACAGGCTAGGAATAACGTGATGGAGGCATAGTTCCGAAACAAGTGGCAGCCTATAACTGATCCAGCAGTTCAAATTATGCAAAATATGCATTTGCACCTATCTCTGACCCTCAGCTGTTTGGAGCTCAAGAAATGCGCCAAGGGCTGAACATAGTTCCTTCCTCTTAATGTACATATGTAATTGCCCGTCAGCTTCAGGGCTGTCTTGCCAAGGTTTCCAGAGAGGCTCTAGGATGACCCCTCTTTGCACCAGTAGAACATGATCTAATTTATAGATATAGAGATAGATATAATAAATATAGTTTCCTGCCACTGATTGTCCTTCCATGCTGCCAATCTATATTAAAGTTCTTCTATAACATGTATTCTTTTTTAGGAGGCTGCCTGGGACACTGGAGAGCCTGTTTCATTGAAGTAAGTCCCTTTACTTACATGCTGCACCAGATACTATCACTCCACTTAGCTTATAAATTATTAGAATAACCAAAGCAGACATGTTCTTAGGAGTCAAGCCCAAAGTTTATAGTGGGCATTTAAACAATAAAATGAAATGTGCCATATTATGCCTGCAATAGACTTTTATTCCAGTATAATTATTTTCCCTCCTTCTTCCAAATGCCGCTGAAGATAAATGTCCATAAATCCTTTTACAGATGGCCATATTCAGGCTTCAGAGAAGCAACCTCTTCTACAGATTGTTGTGCTACAATTCAATTTTAGTTTCTGCATCATCTGTCTCCGTTGATATGAAAGCAAAAGAGAAGTCGAGACAAAAAGAGATATACATCCACACACAATCAATATGGAAAAAGATTTGCACAAACATCAACACACAGGGACAGATATTTTTCAGGGATATAAAAACAGAGCAGGCACTATACATAAACAGAATTAATCTTATCCCGGCCACAGAGTTTACAGCCTTGTGTTCAATCAGTCTTTTCCTCCTGCAATGGACAAGCTGATGACACTTCTTACAAACAGACTGCCTAAGCAGTTGATCACAACTTATTATCTTTCAATTTATTTTTCCTTTACATTTTGCTCAGGGAACAAAATTGTAATTAATTGCCACCCCTTCTAAAACCTCAATATAGTGTTTTATGTTTTTTTTTTTATTTTTTTCTTATGCGTTATTATTTTTATATACAGTTATGACCTGTAAATAAGAATTTAGTGTGATTTCACATGATTTCTCAAACCCATGCACTTTTCTTCTTGTTCTTTTGAGTTGTTTCCAAAATAATGGCTTAAAGTAACAAACATTTTTAAATTCATGTCTAGAATTCCATATTATTATGAAACTAAAGTTTTTAGTAATTTATATACTAATATACTTGTACTCTTCCAAATGGGGCGCACATCCACATAGGGGAAAAAGAGATTTTTGACAAAAAAAGTGTAACTGTATGCAAATGAGGCTTAGCAGTATAGCAAGTAAGTAATGCACTCACATTAACAAGGACATAATTGAGCTCATCATAAAATATTCTTTAATTCCTCGTAGCTAAAAAAATATAAAAACACAGCAACAATGGCACAGTATCACTCGGTTGTGTGGATAAGGTAAAGTATTGCACTTACAACAGATGAAATGTACAAAAGCGTGTACAAGGTAATCAGCATAAAACCAGGCACAGGAAAGTCCACTGTCCAGCAGCAAGAACTTCCCAATATATCCCTCTCTCTCAACGCGTTTCACTGGACAACCGGCTTCCTCAGGAGATGAATCAGGCTTTTCTTCTGCAGCTTGCCCGAAGATATAACATAGATCACCTTCCTTATGACTCAACAAATCCAGAGTGGTTCAGTTTTGAAGTGTCCATATGCTTCCTTATTATATAAGGATTATATATTTTTTTCTGATTGTGTCCCTTGATCTCTTGTTGGGTCCAGGATGGGATTTTAGCTCTGTGTGTTTTCTCCAACTTAAGACGGTCTGGAGGGGCATGAGGTAGTAGTTCTGGGAAGAGGCATACCAGTGTCACTTCCACATCAGTAAACGTCTCCTGTTCTCGCCGAAGATGAATATTATCTCTACAAGACCTGTTCTTCTGAGGCATCTTGGAGTGTGAGGAGTTCATGCTGAAGGGCCTCGATGTCGACAGCCATCTTCCACCCTTCTTCCTGTGATGCTGCCTACATACTCCTATCTCGGCAATGTGTTGTTTAAAGTCCCGCATTCCGTTTTGAAACTGATCTAGCAGGTTGGTGTTGACTGACAGCGACAGTTGTTTAATATCGCCCATATCTCGTTTGGTGCATGTCGACTTTACCATATACTCTTCCAGATTAGCCTGCTCTTCAGGTTGTTTGGTGGGAAGCTCAGGGGTGGGCAAAAAATTTGAAAATTTCAGGGACAATCTTTTTTTTTTTTTAGGGGTTTTGCGTGCTCTCCCTGTCATAGTGCTAGGTTGTCATAAGAGTGGTTTTGTTCTGGCTTTTGCTCATTATGAGCTACATCTATTTCTGGCTAACTGTATACTGCTGAGAGTGTGCACCCCTTAAAAATGACTGCTGGAGACACCACTATATCCGGGGATATTTCAACAGAGCTTTGTTGGTGACTAGGCTCAATCGATTTCTACTTGAAAATTGCATGCTCCAAAAGGTAATATACTTGGAAATAAGGACTATGCTCCATGAAAATTATAGTCTGTTTGCGGCATATATTTTCAGTCTCTTGACAGTTTGGTTCCCCAGACTGATTCAAGCAGCCTTTTAGGGGACTATTGGAGCTTAATCATATAATTTATAGGCCTTAATATAAACTACTAAAGAAACCACTTATGTTTTAGCTGTCAGTTGGAAGTCTCGAACATGATTAGTAATTATATTGTAGTCACTTGTAGTATTGAAAAATAATGCAATGTGTAATTTAAATATGTATTACATTGATGCAGTGCTTGTTCTAAATGTAAATATATATTTATATTTATAGTACATATTCCTTATATAAGTGTGTTTCACATGCATATTTATTTGTCCTTATTTTTCTGGGATTTTCATAAAGAGACGGAAAGACAGAATAAGAAATGTATATATGAATATTAAAACAAGAACTATTATTTATATCTGAATCCTAGATATAAATAATCGGACCAAAGGCAATTTTACTAATAATGAAAAAGCTGACTGTGAAAAATTCTATAAAACACTATTTAAAACAGATTTTCAATATAAGCAATCTGAATATTAAAACAATATTGGAAAGCATTTTGTGCAGAATATTTTAAGTGCACACGAGGCATTATTGGTGTGGCAGGTTTAATTATTTAATTTAGTTTGTCATTGTAATTCAAAGACTCAGAAATGTTCCAAATAAGCATGTTATTAAATCACATTAATATTATTTATTTTTAATAGTTTATATTAAAATAGGTATATTACCATAAAAATAAAGACAAATAAATAAATTTATATAAGTAAAGTGTCCACAATGGTGTAACGACATCACACCTTGTGCTGCTTAAGCTCATCTTTACTGGATTTCAATTCAATACTACGTCCAGAGGCAAGCGTAAATTTAGTGGCCCGGGTGCAATATTTCTTCGAAACCATATGGTAACAGACTCACACATGCTAACATCATATGCTCACAAACACTAACATGTTACAGTAGTACACATACTTTAGCACCATACACTCATGCTCATGAATGCTAATACCATATACTAATAATAAATTAGTATCTTTTAGATCTTTGTTTTTTTTGTGTTGATGGTTTCTTCGTTTACTTGTTGCATTTGAGGGAAGGTGGGGTTACCTGTTCTCAACATATACAGACCTTGTTCCAACAAAAAATAAAGTTTTAAAAAGCAATTTAGTTTATTATTTACTGAATAAGCTATTTATTTTAAAATTATACTTTGATATAGACTGCATTTCATGTTTCCAGTGCAACAAAATCATTTTAAATTAGAAAATTACTCAATTCTGCATAAAAAAAAAAAAAAAAAAATCGGAAAATTTACATTTTTACCACGGCTTAAAAACTTCTGGAAAATGTACATCTCTATGTTTATCGGACCCTTGGCTATCATTGCTTCTATTCTGTGTATGATGCGTTCTGTCTGACTACCAGCTCTGGAATTAGACCCCTATTTGCATGACTACCCATCTAGTGTACGACCTTTGGTCCGTCTGACTACCCTCTCTTTTGTGATTTTTGGCTTGTCTATATTCGATTTTTAATGCTCTCATTTTTTTTTAGTGAATAATGCCCCAGACCAGATTTTCTCAGATTTTGAACGTCTGCTCGATGGACGCAGACAACCCCCGCTACTGCTGGCACTTCTGCCGGGACTTCTATGATGGAGCACTGGCGTCACATAACCCTCTGGTGCTCAGTCATAGAAGCCCCCCAGAACTAACGCCGGCCTCCACCCACTGCCCCCACTAGACACCAGGTAGCCAGAAGCACTGGTAAGTTGGGGGCATTTTATATGGGATGTATAGGGCTTTTCTAATAAAGGTCTGTCTATGAGACTAAGATCCAGATCCCCCGCAACATTGCAGGGGATCTGGATCCTCCTGTCTGGTAACCTCAGCTGCTGCCGGCAATTCCACCGGGGCTTCTATCACCGAGCACCGGCGAAAGCGTGGGCAGCAGCGGAGGTTGTCTACACGCATTGCACATACCTTCCCCGGCTGCCAGAGAAGAGATTTCCCTGCAGCGCTGTGGGGAATTCTCCTCTCTGGCAGCCGGGGAAGGTTATTGATGTGATGTCAATGATGCTGACAAGCCTTTTTGCAATTCATTTTGGGTTGAGATTGATGGATTGTTGCCACATCTTGCCTTTTAGAATTTAAGAAAAAACTGTAGATCTTTTGAGATGACCTTACAACCCTTAGTAGCACTATAAGTGCCACAATGACAAGTTAAATATGCAGAGCACATATTTATCCACCAGAATGTCTCAAAACAGAAGGGCTGATAGAACAGTCAGTAGTGTCCAGAAGTGAAATGTCAGATCTTCAGAGAAATATTTTTGAATAGATTATTATTATTATTAGAAAGGGATTAAAATGTAATGTCTCTGGTACCATTAAGTCTCAGGTATAATACCCAAGTAGATTTTTTTTTATTCTGAAGGATCACTCAATGCTGCAAACGTGATGATGTTCCTTACGGGACCCTTGTGTTTTCAGTCTCCACAGCACTAGCATTGAAAGAGATAAAAACAATAATACAAATATTCTCCAACAACAACACTGACCTGGAAGTCCAAGGTATTTTCAGGTCAGTTGCAGTCAGTTCCACTCTGCACATTATTAATAAGAAAATGTATATTTTATTGTTATTTTTACATTTTATTACATAGCTGATTACTGTATGTTTACTGATGAGAAAACAAGTCAATGTGTGATATAAAAGTTGTATTACATTGTACTGCAGTTTTTAAACTATTTGTGATTATGTCTTCACAATATATTTCCCCAAAAATCTGGTGGTGGTTGATATAGCCTATAACATGGATAAGGCGAGGAGTAAAGCCTTAAAAATGGACAACAGTCTAAAATATGAGTCTGCACAAGACAGCAATGGCTTGTATGTAAAGTATTGTTTTGACAATCGAGAACAGTGGAATTCCCTTTCCCAAGTAGCAAACACCTAGTTGGTTTAATTTAATTTATATGCATCTTAGAAAATGAAATAGGACTCCAAATGAAATAAATGAAAGCAAATGGAAAACTTCATGTTCTTTCATTCACCTACTGAGTCATCTCTCCCCCTTCTTCACACATAATTTCTGGGATGGTTGCAAGTTAATTAAAATATGTTATATTTGCTAGAGTCAGATAGGCATAAACATCTGCGATTAGCATTTTGGAAATATTCCCAGAAAATATGGTTAAGGTTCAAAATTTGGTACGCTAAGCCTTTATAAGTCCAATAAATCTAATAGGCTCTGCTTATTAAGTATTAACAAGTAGCAACCTTACCAGGAAACAATCAGGGCCCGGATGCAAGAGTTTAACATACAGCCAAAGAAAAGATCTCTGGGGTTTTGTAGACCTTGAGCTACTTCTGTTGAGAGGATATTCCACATATCCATCACTTTCTCAGTACAGTAAATCTTCCTTACATTATATTAAATAAAAGTAAAAATCTCAAGTGTTCTGTGAACTTCTAGTGATGTGGGGGGCAGCACATGATTCCCTAAAATTAATAAACAGTGGCTTGAATAGAAAATGAATGTTGCCTCAATCAGCTGCCCTGAAATATGATATAAATCTAACTTCATCACACAGGGTGTTGTGTTAATTACTGGACGGATGCAAGTCTCTTAAGTCTCTTAAGCACTCCATATCAGCAAGGTTAACCTACAATGGGTGAAACCTGCCAGGGGAAGTAATATAAAATGTTGCTCATTTCTCCCGCTTTCTCACGGTCAATATTATATCCTATGCACATGAAAACCTGGCATTTTTTTAAAAATATTCATGGTATATGTGCCTACATGCCTGTTTAGTCTAATTGTAAACATTTAGTGTATCCATTAACAGAATATTCCAAAGAATGTCAAGTAGATAGCTATGCATGTTATAGCTGAAGTAATCATACCTTTAGATAACTGTCAAAATTAGTCATGCAATTCATGTACGGTATTTTCTATATTAATAGGTATCATAAAAAGATCTGTCTATCATCATGCAATTAGTTTAATATTTTCTCTGGTATTTAACTAGATAAGAAATGTGAATTGTATTAATTCTTACATCTAAAATAGTCTGATTAAAATTCTCCACTTTGTTGGGTTTTTTTTGCACACCTTTAGTCATAGCAAGTGTATCTAAAATGGGGGAAATGTCAAATGTATTTCACAATGTCACCTATGCTTCCTCAGATTAAGCATGAGCATCTGGGAACATAATGATTTAGAAACTAATTTTCCTCCTTCCTATTTGATTTTCAAAAAGGGTTTACATATTTTGACTTCGTCAAGCAGGTTATTTACAATACAGTTTGTACTTCTTGCTTAGAAAATGCCTTGCATACAAATACAGAGTGTTCTATTTTGTATACCGAGTGAGTAAAAATAATGTTAGTTGTCTACAATAGTGATTAAATATTTGGTATAATTATGAATGATTAATAGTTACATTAAAACTTTAAACAAAATAATAATCACGGTTTGTAAAAACTAGGATGGATATTTTAAATAAAACATTTGATTTTGGGTAGAACCACATTTTTTCTTAATAGAGAAATTTATTAGAAAAGAGTAATGGTTGTATTCAGGCAAGTATTGTATTTTTCTTTTTTTGCATTCTGCATATAAATATAATGAAAATGAAAGTCTTTATTAACTTGATATGCCTTTATTAATGTTTGCACATGCAATACTTCTAAATTAGTATACCCTTGACAGCTAGCAATACAACCAATACCATATTTCAAAATACCAACAGCCAGTTGTATAATGAAGAGAACAAATGAGGAAATGTTTATTAATTATATATTACATATTCTAATTATAATTCTCACTAAGATTCACTTCAAAAGGCTGTTGGCTCTAAATATCCATTCAAAAGAACCTTGATGTAGGTCTGATAAAAAAGTCATTGACGTCTATTGCTATGATGCAATTTTAATGTCAATGTTCATGATTCCATAGTAAGTTGCAAGGTGAAAACGACTGCTGTCCAAAAAGAACATAAAGGCTTGTCTCACGTTTGTCAAAAACATCTTGCTATAACCGCCTTTTGGGATACTATTCTGTGGACTGATGAGTCAAAAGTGGAACTTTTTGGAAGACATTGGCCTCATCATATCTAGCGTAAAGCTAATCTAGCATTTCACAATAAGAACATCATGCCACCAGTCAGACCCTGGGGTTATAGTGTGATGGGGTTGCATGACATGAGATGTGGGGTTGCATGCCCCACAGGATGCCTCTTTCTTTTTCTTCGTACCATTCTATATGTTGCAGTGTTTATGATACACTTTTCTTAACACATGTTTGGAAGGGGGAAAAAGAGATTTTTTTATTGTATATTGTTTTGTCCCTTTTCTTGCTTTTATTTAAACTTTTAACTGCAAAAGAAAACAGCACCAGATATGTTGTAACTTCACTCGTTGAAATAGCCCTTTTATGCCTTTGCACAAGGGAAGCATAAAGATGACCCTACTTTATTTCTCACTGTTCAGTGTCTGCTTGCAAGCAACAAAAAATAGATATTCCTCTTCATAAGAAATATGTTGTTCCAGGTCGTTGGTGACTTTATTCTTTAGTTTTCTTTTTGACCATCGTTTGGTCCCTCTCTGACCTCCACTGAGCTGCCACTCGCCTTGTTAGTTCTGCAAGGATCACAAAGGTTAGTGATTTCCTGGCATCTGTCTTAGGCCGGTGTCAGACAAAATGTAAACGGAAAGTTAAAGAAAACACATTCAACCTTGTAACGTGTTAAAACCTGTAATTTTTTATTGTACTTACACATATCAAGTTCAAATATATAAAGGTTCTCCTCCAGCTCTGTGTTGACCATTTTTTGTTTACATTCATTTGCTTTCACCTTGTGTTATGATGCACTTTCAAAGATTTGGTGTCTTAGACTTTTTGATTTTTCTACTTGTTTTTGTATTCTTGCATGTCTATTAGCCATTTCAGTACTGTGAGAGTGATAACCTTTCTGGCTCTGACTGTTTATCCTGTATTTTATTTCTTATTAACCATTAATACCTTGAATAAGGTTATACTAAAAATAAATGACCTTGGTTAAAACTATAGACAAAATATAAAATGTAAAAAAATGTTATTGGATTTATACAGCAGCAACTTTTCCAACATATATTTATTTGAGCAGGTTATTTATTTCAAAAAATTACAGTCACTAAAAAGTATCTTTGCCCTTATCAACTCATTTTTAGGTCCCCTGCATTTTACTATCCATTTCTATAGCATTGCTTTATCCTACTTAGCTTCTACCATATCCGGTGCAGAGCATCAATAGTAAATTGGAGTGGGGTGCTCTGGTTAAACGGTTCAGATTGGCTGGGTCCTCCTTGTTCACTTCCTCGCCTGCGACAAACAACAGATTCTTCACATTGTTACATTGTAGATATTTCTAAATTCAGGACAAATAGAAACTATTTAGCATTTTTTTATTTTTAGTTTTTTTTGTAGACGAGTAAAATAGTTTTCAAATAGTGTTTGGTTTTTCATTTTTCATCATCTATTATATCAATTCGTATCCTCCGACGCCCGGAACATGCAGTTCCCACGGCGGAAGTGCCGGCACTGGAGATGTCCTCTGCCGGCCCCGGGACACCTGGGAACCTGCATTGGTAAGTCTAGGTGGGGTGCTTATCTAGGGAGCAGAGTGGCAGCATATGTGGAGGGGGCAGAGTGGCAGCATATGTGGAGGGGGCAAAGTGGCAGCATATCTCGGGGGCAGAGTGGCAGCATATCTCGGGGGCAGAGTGGCAGCATATCTGGAGGGGGCAGAGTGGCAGCATATCTGGAGGGGGCAGAGTGGCAGCATATGTGGAGGGGGCAAAGTGGCAGCATATCTCGGGGGCAGAGTGGCAGCATATCTCGGGGGGCAGAGTGGCAGCATATCTGGAGGGGGCAGAGTGGCAGCATATCTGGTGGGGCAGAGGGGCATAGCTATAAGTAAGGTGCTTTAAAATGGCTATTGGTTTTCTGTTTGTATGTAATATATGTTGACTAACTACATAATAGATACCAAAAATGTTAAAATACAGTGTGTTAGTTAGAATATTAAATAGAAGTTTTTTTTACTAGAAGCTTTACTATTCCACTGATGTGTATTTTTTCCAAAAATCTAAATTTTTCTTTAAAAAAAAAGCCTAACTTTTAGGGTGCAGCCTATTATTGGGTGCGGCCTATAATCGAGCCAATATGGTATATTATATGATCAAACTAATGGTATCTAAAGAAAGCAATTCTTGTCCTAAAATATTATACTGTATGCAGAGGCTATTAAAGAGATAAACTCCTGTGTCTTAAAATAGGTTTTTATGCAAAAAAAGGGGAATACAGCAATGTAGTAGTATATTGGGAATTGGAAAGACCTCATTACAGTATTGACAGCTTTTAAGGCCATTTTCATACTATTCGTTTATCTGCTAAAAAGTAAAGCAATAATAAAACATCATGTATTATTTATGCAAATTATAATCACCTTGGTTTAGAACAGTGGCTTATAAATATTAAAGCTCATCATAAATAAGGAATAAAACAATTAGTTGCGATACAGTTCTATTGCTTGCGGCATGGAAGCTATTGAATACATATTTGATCTAAAATGCAAAGAAAATTGACAATATTTGGTTAATAACAGCTATAATAATATATAGAGAAAAGAATGAAAAAAGTATTTGAAATAAACTTTCGCCTAGAGCTTTGAAGAATAATAAAAACATACTGCTAAGCGAGAGAATTATGTGAAATAGTAAAGCTCAGAATGGATTATTATTGTTTTTATACATGATCCTTGATACTACTTCAGTGTCAATATCACCTGATTATTGACTGTGTGTATATATATATATATATATATATATATATATATATATATATATATATATATATATATATATATATATATATATATATAATATGTATATATATGTGTGTATATATATATGTGTGTGTATATATATATATATATATATATATATATACACATAATTTATAAATAACTGAAATGTATTACATATATCATTATAATTAGAAACATAACAGGGTAGCTCTCTTCTGGTTAGCTTCACCCCTTATAAAGCTTTATGAGGGGTGAAGCTAACTGCTCATAATTACTACTATTTTGTTTTTAGTTTGCATTAGGTTTTTCAAATTATTTTATTTTTTGGGTCAAAAATGGGAATTAATGAGTTTCCTCATCACCACTGGATGCTTCAGAAGAAAGCTAGTGTTAATCTTTTTTTACACAGGTTTTGCATCATGAGGCTTTTTTCCCACCCTCATAGTGATCAAAGGATGCATTGAGGGAGGCAAAAGATGGGGTCCATATAGTTAGTTACTAAAGGTTTTTTAAGTAATTTGAATTTCATTACACCAATGAGCAGGGGGTTGGGGCCAAGTGGGCATATGTGCCCTAAAGGGTGTTTTATGCATAATTTAACTTTGCATCTCACAGAATGGGATAGGTGTAAGGGGGGCACAAGAGAAGGAACAAACTTTGCATAACCCCATTTACTGGACTATGAAATATAGTTGGTGTCCCCCCATGGCTTATTGTATCACCCACTACCCTGTGTTAGGATCGTTGTCTACTTTGTTACATAGTTATACAGGCTGAAAAAGACATGCGTCCATCGCATTCTTCCTTTTCAATATCTGTTAATTGCTGTTGATCCTTAAGAAGGCAAAAAAAAAAAACAAGTTTGTGTCTCTTTCTAATTTTGCAACAAACTAGGGGGAAAATCCTTCTTAATCCCAGAATGGCAGTCAGATCTCTCCTTGGATCAAGACGCTGTTGCTCCATAATTTAAAAATGATATCCCTAAATATTATGTTTTTGCAAGTATTTATCCAGTTGCTGTTTAAACGTCTGTACAGACTCTGATAAAACTACCTCTGCAGGCAGAGAATTCCACATCCTTATTGTCCTTACTGTAAAAAACCCTTTCCTTTGCCTTAAACTAAATCTCCTTTTCCAGTCTATCTAACGCATGACCACGTGTCCTATGCATAGTCCTGTTTATGAACAGATTTCCACACAATGGTTTGTATTGGCCCCGAATATATTTACATAATGCTATCATATCCCCTCTGAGGCGACGTTTTTCCAAACTAAACAGATTTAAATTAGTTAACCTTTCTTCATAACTATAGTGCTCCATTCCTTTTATTATTTTGTAGCCTGCCTCTGCACCCTTTCTAGTGCTATAATATCCTTCTTTAGAATAGGTGCTCAAAATTGCACAGCATATTCAACGTGTGGTCTTACCATTAATTTATAAAGAGGCAAAATGATATTTTTATCCTGTGAATTTATGCCCCTTTTTATACATGACAATACCTTACCATATTGTATATTGTTGCCTAGTTTGTTGTCTGTCACAATTACGAATCATTCTCATTTGTTGTTAACCCTAATTCACTACCATTTAGGCCAGGGGTGTCCAACCTGTGGCCCTCCAGCTGCTGAAGGACTACATCTCCCATAATGCTCTTTCAGCTATGGGGCTGACTGAGGAGTATGGGAGATGTAGTCCTGCAGTAGCTGGAGCGCCGCGGGTGGACATCCCTGATTTAGGGTGTAAGTTGTTTGTGCATTCCTTACCCCAAAGTACATAACTTTGCATTTATCTACATTAAATTCAATCTGCCCAGTCCCCCAGTTGATCTGAATCCTCTGTAGCAAAGTAATATCCTACTCACATTGTGTTACTTTACAGAGTTTACAGTCATCTGCAAACATAGAAACATGACTTTCAACGCCTATTGCAAGATCATTTATAAATATGTTGAATAAAATTGGTCCCAGAACACAACCCTGAGGGACACCACTTACCACTTTTGTCCATCTTGAAAAATGACCATTTATGACAACTCTTTGTTCTCTATCACTAAGCAAATGTTCTACCCAAGAACAAGAATTTGCATCTAGACCAATTTCCTTCAGTTTGAATACTAACCTATTGTGTGGAACCGTTTCAAACACCTTCGCAAAATTCAAGTAGATTACATCCACTGCAACACCTTGATCTACACTACTACTAACTTCTTCGTAGAATGCAATTAAGTTAGTTTGACATGATTCATAAAACCATGCTAATATTTCCTAATAACACTGCATATTATCCCTTAATAACCCTACAAATACTTTCCCAGCCACAGAAGTTAAGCTCACAGGTCTATAATTTCCAGGCAAAGAGTTTGAACCCTTTTTGAAAATAGGAACCACATCTGCCTTCCTCCAATCCTCTGGTACAATTCCTGAAAGAAAAGAATTCCAGAACATTAAAAACAGAGGTTCACTTATTTCCAGACTTAGCTTCTTGACAATGACCCAAAACACACGGCCAAGGCAACAAAGTCATATTTTGACAGCTAGCAATACAACCAATACCATATTTCAAATATAACGGTCAAATCAATTTATAACTTATTTGAAATGCATTATTCTGGATTTTTTGTTGTTATTCTGTCTCACTGTTCAAATAAACCTACAATTAAAATTATAGACTGATCATGCCTTTGTCAGTGGGCAAACTTTTAAAATCAGCAGAGGATCAAATCATGTCATACTGTTTATTGTGTGCTATTGCCTCTAGTTCCCCCATTTTGTTATTTAGGCTCCTTGCATTAGTAAGCATACATTTAATATTATCATGAGTCTCTTGATTTTTTTTTTTTTTTTGGGTTAATAGTCTCTCTTAGGGTTCTGTTTAAATTCACGTTTTAACTTGTTCTATTAGTGGTGGGCTGGTGTTTATTTTTGTGAACTTCACTCACATACAACTAGCATGGGAGTTGTTTTGCAAGTGAGAAGACATGTCTGGTCAGATGAGCTAACCTGACCACTCAACTGACCACCCAAATTGTTAGTGAATACATATATGCAAATTTGTGATAAAAGCAACATTTTGCCTCTGTGTATAGAAATAATGCTGTCAGAAACATACACTGGTTTTCTAAAGACCAAGTACATTTATAAGAAGAATGGGAATGGCCCTATATTTGCTGCTTATACAGGGGTTGGCAAATCTTGACGTGAGTATGCTGTACAGTTTGCTGAGAATAGAGAATATAATGGAAAAATGGTAAATTAAAAAACGGTCTACAATTGTTCTCAGTATGTAAGCCTTATTTAAGATAATATATCAATAAATATAGATATATCTACTCTATTAGTTGTGATATTTGAATCTTAGTGTTACTTTTACATTTTACAAGTTTGTCAAGTTTATTTGAAGAGTAATGTCTTACCTGGCATGCATATTTATGAAAGTAATCATTTCACATTTGTCATTTTAAGTAATCTACTCAGTCTGTTTGTCTTTTAAATTATTTTACCAAGACATTCTACAGATGCATGCAATTTCATGTATCCTAAATATTAATACTGCTGTTCTGTTGTAAAATGATAGAAATTGTCTATTTTTATATTTAAATATATTCAGGAAAAATAATTTATTCTATTTGCAATCTTGATGTGCTGATGATTAATCAATTAGTATTTAAATTGGTGCAGAATGTTGCATTTTACATTTCCATATTTTAATTATTTAAAAACATTTATCTTTTAGACAAAAATAAAACTAAACAGACAGGGATTCATCAAAGCATTTTAATTCATGGCTGGCAATCAGAAGTTAAACTGGACATGCCAGCTGTCATATGCACATGATAGATGAGAGATCCCTTTCATTTTTTTTGTGGTGTGCCTCTTGCAAATGCACGAGGGAATACTGCAGAATACCTCTATATGCATTCACCCTCTTCCTCTACCCCATCTACTTGCCGTACAGAAGATTTGTTCAGCCAAACGCATCTCCTGACGCATATGCTTACTGCCAGTCAGCTCCAGGGCTGGGCCAGCAAGCACTCCAGGCAGAGGTCTATCAAGACCCAAGTGCAGAAATGTACAGACAATTGGTGGTTCGAGAAAGTTAGAGGTGTGTGGACACTGTAGGGAGGGAGGCAGAGGGGTATGGATACTAAGGAGCAAGTCGGAGGTGTATGGACATTGAGGTGGGTATGGAGGCAACTTACAGGCTCTGGCTCATCTGAGAGACAATGACAATCTGTGGGAAAGGCTAGCCCAACCATGTTATATTTGTATATGTGTGGGAAAAAGGGAAATCCCCATGGTCAGGGCGTTCAGAGCAGGGAATGTCTAATCCTTTCTAGGTATGGCAAAGCAGTAAAGGCACTGAGATAAGGATGGACGTAGAGGGCTATAGACATTGAGGTAAGGAGGCAGGTGGACACTGAATGGAGTAAGAGGCAGAGGGGTATGGACACTGAGAGGAGGCAACGTATCTGTCCCTCAGTGTCCCTAACTCTTCTTTCCAGTGTCCATATGTCTCTGCCACCTTCTACCCAGAGTCATTACACCTCTGCCTCTCTATCCAATTTGGGTATGGGCATTGTGGGAGGAGAGAGGCAGAGGAGTATTGGAGAAGGAGACAACTTGCTACAGTATACCCTTAGATTATTGCCAAAGTGGATCAATATCTCAGCCAAACACAAAAATTCATGTTGGCAACTCTGTGCTGTTAGTTTTGTTTGTTGCATGAATAAACAAAATATAATGCAGAGCATTGTGCTTCTGGCCATATGACAGCAGCCCCTGACACCTTCTGGTCGAGGGGGCAGGTACATTTGAATGGGCTCCTCCCCAGTAACTAACTTACACACTAAACACACACTTACTATAACACATACACACTTTTCTACATACACAGTTGCCCAGGGGCCAACCTGCCCATGGCAGTGCGACTGTACACAGGTCACAATACCACCTCACTAATCATTTGCATTAACCAGATAAAGTGAGTAGAAACAGCTAATAAAGGTAAATGTGAGAGGGTGTATGTTTGAATATTAAGGTACAAAGATGCAAATCTTAGGTAGGTGAACATATGGTCTAATTAGCATGCTCCTGTCACACACTTCTTAAGTCATACACCCATAACTCGATTGCGTCCACCTAACCAAATAGGAAAGTTGATTATGCCAATCCATATATGAACCAATATCGGTGTATCAAAAAATCAGCAGTTTAAAGACTTGTGCATTTGGATTCATATGAACTGCAAATTTACAGAATTTTGGTACATTCTGAGATTCGTACGAATCCCTGAAAAAGGGGCCAGACCCCCCACGAGTTGGATGAAAATTGTTGGCCGACATTTACTCACACTTACTCTCACTCTCACACTAGGACTTCTGGTCTGAGGTGGGTTATCCAGGGGACAGCAACATAATATCAAATATGGAAAATATGTCTTGTTAAATTTTGTATGGTTAAATGGTCCAGTATAAGTACATATTTGGAATACTCAGGTTTTATCCTTTTGGTAGATACCAAACATGGCTGGGAGAGGTGTTCTTGTTATGAGATACAGGAAGGGCTCTTTTGCAAGCAGTTACACCCATCATATTTGGTGTCCAGATAATTACATAACTACGAGGAATGTGATTAGGATAGAGTTATGGAGGTATGCTGTAAATAGTTTTAGGAAGCCTTATGTATTTTCATGTAAAATCTTCACTAGTGCCCCTGAATGGTCTGATTGAGTGGGCCATATACTCAGACCAGACCTCCAGGTAACACCCAGGGGTTCTGGCCTCTTGTCTGTCTATATAATATGGGTTTTGGACAATGATATAGATATGTAAGGGTTTCTTGTGTTTTTTTTTCCTATTTTATGATATGGACTTTTTGACAACTTCTAATCTTTGTTTCTATATACCGTATTTGCTTGATTATAAGACAACCCTGATTATAAGTCTACCCTATAGGAAAAAAGTTTAAATAGTAAATATTACCGTATTTGCTCGATTATAAGACTACCCTGATTATAAGACGACCCCCCAAAATCTGAATATTAACTTAGGAAAAAAAGAAAAAGCCTGAATATAAGACGACCCCAAAGGAAAAAGGTTTTACCAGTAAATGTTAATTCATGTAAACTATTTTTTTTAATAAAAGCTATGATTGAGAAAAATATTTTTTTTGTTTTTATTTCTTGTATTTTCCGACCTGTCCCCCAGTTATGCACATCTGCCCCCAGGCTTGCCACTCCAATATGGCACTGTGGCCCATGATATGCCTTTTAACCCTCTATATGCCACTGTGCCCCATGGTATGCCTTTTGACCCCCTATGTGCCACTCTGCCTCCAGAAATGCCTTATACCCCTATATCCCATTCTGGCATTTAGGGGTTAAAATGCATATTATGGGGCAGAGTGGCATATAGGGAGGTATAAGGCATTTCAGGAGGCAGAGTGGCATTAAGGGAGTTAAAAGGCATTGTATAGAGCACTCTGCCTCCAGAAATGCCTTATACCCCTATATGCCACTCTGGCATTTAGGGGTTAAAAGGCATATTATGGGGCAGAGTGCCATATAGGGAGGTATAAGGCATTTCAGGAGGCAGAGTGCTCTATTAAATGCCCCCTTAACGCCACTCCAGAAATGCCCTATGCCCCCATTTAACACACACACACACCCTATACCCCCATTTAACTAACACACACTCTCTCTCTCTCACCCCTCTCTTACCGGTGCTTCCAGCCGGGGCAGCGGGTTGACGTCGCCTTCCGCTGCAGCCGAAAGGAGGTGGAGTTGGCAGCGGGGGTTTGTATGCGTCCATCGCGTATACTTTCCCCGGCTGTCGGAGATCAGAGTTCCCCGCACCGATGCGGGGAGCTCTGATCTCTGACAGTCGGGGAAGGTCTACGCGACGGACGCAGGCAACCCCCGCTGCTAGCCACACCTCCTTCCGGCTGCAGCGGACGTTGTCTACGCGGATCGTGTAGACGTCAACCCGCTGCCCCGGCAACACAGCAGGAAGCACCGGTAAGTGTGTATGATGGGGGGGGGGTAAGACAGGAGGATGCAGGTCCCCTGCAGCGGTGCGGGGGATCTGGATCTTAGTCTCCTAATCAGACCTCTATTTGAGGTCTGATTAGAAGACGACCCCGATTAGAAGACGGGGGGGTATTTTTCAGAGCATTTGCTCTGAAAAAAACCTCGTCTTATAATCGAGCAAATACGGTAATTCACATGTAAACTATTTTTTCATATTTAATAAAAACTATGATTGAGAAAAATGCATTTCTTGTTTTTATTTCCTTTTATTTGCCAACCTGCCCCCAGCTATGCACATCTGCCCTTCGTTATGCACATCTGTCCCTATATGCCAACCTGCCCATATATGCATTATATCCCCCTATATGCCACTCTGCCCCCCAGATATGCATTATATCCCATATATGCCAATCTGCCCCCAGATATGCCACTCTGCCCCAAGATATGTCTTATGCCCCCCCTATGTGCCACTCTGCCCCCCGATATGCCCCTCCAGACTTATCAATGCATCCCCAGACTTGTCCTCTGTCTGTTTGATGCGCTTAGACAACCTCTGCTGCTAACCAGCACTTGCTGACCGGAAGGTCAAGTCACACTGGCGCTCCATCATAGAAGCCTTGGTGGAAGTGTGGGGCAGCAACGGAGGCTGTCTGCGTGCATCGTGTAGACGTCCACCAGCTGCTAGAGAGGAGGATCCAGGTCCCCTGCAACGCTGCGGAGGGTTTTGGATCTTAGTCTTATAGGCAGACCTCTATTTGAGGTCAGATTATAAGACGAGGGGTATTTTTCAATGCATTTGCTCTGAAAAAACCTCATCTTATATTCAAGCAAATATCATTTGTTTCTGTATAACAGCACTGTGAAACCTTTTTTCAGATCTAATTTTACCAGCTCTGGTCTTTTTTTCTCTAATATGAGCTCTGAAAAAGGCTCAGGCACAACATGCCAGAAGAATTAATTATGCACTTCTCATTATTAAGTAAATAAGTGAACTTTTACACTGTGATGTTATTGTGTTTTGGGGTAACCTAAGATGCCCATATATAAAGTATTGGTGGTGGCAGCAAATTGTGTACCGGGATGATAATGTATGACATTTTTGTAGGGGTTAATTTGGTGGTAACTGGGAAAAGTAACCAGTGATCTGGTGTTGTTAACCCTTGCACTCCCATACTCTCCCCAACTGTCTCAAACAGGCCTTTACCTTCGCTCCCCCAATTGGGGATCGGGGAGAGGACGTCACTGCAAACGCTGCCATATTAACTCGAGTTCAAGTTAGGGCAAAATGACAACGTTTTTGGTCACATCCTTTCCCCCGACTAGAAGATCAGGGAGAGGACGTCACCTCAAGGGTTAAATCTGCGGAGATGCAGAAGAGGATAGCAGATAGAAGAGAAGATAAAATATAGAAGATGCGGAAGTGGTCGTCAGAGAATATAGGGAAACATTTCGAAAGCGTGACAGAGAGAGTGAATGAGAACCAAGTACGTTTCCCGAAAACAAATAGGTCAAAAACAAACCAAAATATTTGTCCAAATTGTTTTAGGTTCATTTGCTTGTCTAGTCGTTTATATAAATTTTGAAATGTATTGATCTATTGCTGTCCATTTACAGCCATTTTCATGCTCAAGAGAGTTGCTCCCCATATCAATGATTATCTACTGACAGCATCATTTGCACATTTTTGAAATTCTTTTTTGTTTTTTTAATTTAATTTTTTTTTTGAAATTTTGAAAATATTTTTTCGTAATAAATTTGGCCTACATTATGTCTTTTATGTTGTGTTGTGGTGCACTCTATGTAATTTATAATTCTCGACAACTTAGCCTATGATATGCCAAGCCCAAATACAAACACATAATTAACTAGCAAGGGACAAAAGGGCATACAATAATATATCCCCAGTGAGTCTACCTGTATAGTAACAGGGATGAACTGGTGATTGAAACCCCTGTTGGATACACGCAGTCTAATAAAGGGGTCTTACACTTTTGCGCTATACAGCGGTCTGTATCCAGGTGGCATCAGTACATTATATGACACAAATTGCTACATGAGTGACAACAAAGGTAAGTGATTAGCTCTATCAGTCACTGGTCCATTGAATTTGTCAGGTTTGCTCATGGCTCCTCTATAATAAGCTTAGTAGAAAATGTATAATGTGCTAATATGAAGGCTACTGTATTATATCTTAACTAGTGTCATGGCATTCTCGTGTTGCTCATGTGGGTACTGTTAAATGCACAAGACAATCAGTCTGGAGCAGACTGCACTGCAAAAACGCACATGGTATGTAGTTGGCACTCTAGCCCCTATGGGCTAGCTATGAACAGTATGTAGCTGGCACTAAAAAGGTTAAACAAGGGATTAAGCTTTGGGTTCCATGTTTTAACTTAGGGTATATATGACATTGCACATTAAAATCAATTTGGCAAATCAGAAATATATGCTTAAAAACAGGAATCACAAACCACATCAGTACTCTATTTTTCATAGCCAAATAAAGAATTTATATGTTGGTACAATCATTTTAGCCATAAAATAGAGAGCGATTTTATATACAAATCTTCACCATATTTTTTTTTTTTTTTACATCCCCACAGATTTTATATATTATCTTTATATATTTATGGCATAACTAGTATACGTTTTTTTTTAAATAAAATAAATAGTGCAATCTATATCTTTATTAATTCGCTAATCACTCAAAAGTCTGATAAAGATATAGTCCTATATTTTATTTATTAAACATTGACCGGTATTGTTTCACTGTAATACACATTCTGATTTTTTTTTTCCTAATACAATTTTCTATTAAAATTTATAGAATCATAGATTGTGTTTTATCACCATCTCTTTTAGCACATCTAGGGCTAGAGGAATGCTTGTGTGCTAGGTGTCTGTAATTCTATTATTGCAGACCCCCAGAGGGAGACTACCCACTGCCAGCAAGCCTTTACAAAACTGTACATAAATGTAAATAGGAAATCTGATTTGCATACTGTCAGCTATATCATTATATTAGAGGGCAAATGATTTATGAAGTTTGAATTCTCTGAATGTCCGCAGGCCAACCTAAAGTTAAAGTGAAATAAAAAGGCGTGTAAACTTTGCTTAAATAACAGATACTGTACATCATATGCTATGTGTTAGAGATAGAATTAAAAAAACAGCTCAAGTGCCTGCAATCCTGGAATACAAAGTGTTTCTCAAATCCAAGGTTAAGTATAATGTTAAAGAAATGTATATCTGTTTTAATTTGTCAAACTTACACATTTTTAAATAATTTTACATGGTTTTATCTACATTGCCAAGAGAGGGGTCAGGTTATGCACCAAAAATCCTATTGGCTGTGGATGTTGGTGTTTCACATCAGTAGGTATCTTTTCACGTCAGCAATTTAATGGACAAATGAACCTTGGTGGAAGGCACGTACTGAAGGTACGTTATGGTTTAGGCCAATGTTGCGTGTCAAAAAATGTGCACAGACACTAGAAGGCTTGAGAGAATAATACATTAATATATTACAATGATAAAATGCTAGACAGACTAAAATTCCAATGAAAAAAAGATTAGCTAAGCATTATTTTTTTTTTACATAAGGTTATTCACTACAGCCATTTGTTAACATTAGTCTTGGTGCCTTTGCAATTGTCCCATTTCAACTGTTTACTATCAAACAGTCTCATAGTGTTTTATAGAGGACGGTATGCTTTGTTTTCAGATATTTGATTTTAACTTTGCTTCAGGCTTTTCTGATGCATGTCTATTTAAGCAGTAATGTCTTGATCGATGTGCAAAGTGTGCTTCCTTGGAGTATCCCTTGGGCTTTGATTGAAGTTAAAATGTGAATGACATTTTAAAACTAAAACTAAAAAATATATATATATTATTAAAGTTATTCAAGAAGCATGATGCATATACGTTAAGTTTATTAGAATACAGAAAATTGATTTAATAAACAACATAACTATAACTATATGGCATCTACCATCTTGTTTGCACTCATAGATTTAAACACAATTATGTTTTAATCTATAATTGTTAAACTAGTGAGTCTTTGCTCTTTAATACAAAAAACAATAACATTGTATTATAAACTGGAGAGAATATGAACATCAATTATGTATGGCCTTTAACATTGGTTTTTCTCATGGCTTAGTACTAATATATATAAATACCTATGTATGTTTCTAAGTATTATTTCAGGGTCAGTAATGAAGCATGCACTTATTATCCACTTCACAATATCTGTCATCTGTGGATACTCTGGAAGGCACCTAATTATTATTTTTAAATTTGATTTGGTTTTTTTCTTTTATGTTTTTTTGTTCATGTTTCTTTCATGTATTTTGCGAGAGAGATAACATTTGCAGTTTCAGCTGATATCATTAAAGTGTGTTACAGACATTGAATGTATGCTTTTTTACATAAAGTGTAAATATAGATTGTACATGGTACACAATTAATAATAAGGGCACCTAATTATTATTATTTTTTTAGATAAATATAAAATATAACATGTATGCTTAATGATGTATAGATCAATCGAAATAAATGATTCTGCTGATTAGAGTGTTGAAACAGTGTAAGTTCATCTAAATTATGAACATAAAATGTAAAACTGATGTCTTGAATTCATCTGTTTTAATCAATATATATTTCATAACATTTCTGCATCTGTAATTTCATATCTGTAATTTAGCAAACATGTATTAAATGTTGATCTGCATGTTTTGCTTGCAAATTTGAAAGAGTTGCCATTATATTTACGATTGTAGCTACTCATATTATTTATCATTTTCTTTAATTTCTTTATCTTTAATTTCCCACCCACTGTTTGCCCTCTCACTGCCTCCTCAAATTCTTCAAAGAGGTTGCAGTTTATTGATTAGTCTTCTATGTGGGACAGTGTCAAAAGTCTTACTGAAATCTATATATGCAATGACTACTGCACCACCTTGATCAATTACTCTAGTCACCCAATCAACACAAAACAATAATATTAGTTTGGCATGATCTTCCTGGGGCATGTTGTTTTTGATCTTGAAACCATGTGACTTTAGATGTTCAGCAATCATATCCTTTAACATAGATTCCATTAATTTCCCCACTACAGATGTAAGACGTACTGGCCTGCAGTTTCCCAACTCCTCCCTACTGCCTTTTCTTGTGAATGGGCAAAACATTTGATAATTTCCAATCCTCTGGGATGACTCCCGTTAACAACGATTCTTGGAATAACTTGGAGTGTATCCCATCAGTCCCCATTGACTTACTTGTCTTTACCTTAAATAGCTGAAGTAGAACCTTTGCCTCGATAAACTCACATATGTCTAATGACTCAGTCTTTTTTCCTAACTGAGGTTTCCTTCATTTTCATTTGTAAAAACTGAACAGAAATATTTATTGAGGCAGTCAGCTAGACTTTCATCCTTTATGTACCTTCCTTCTTTTGATTTTAATCTAACTACTCCTTGTTTTACTTTCCTTTTCTCATTTATATATCTAAAAAATGTTATCTTCCTTTTTTTACTGACAGGGCAATTCTCTCTTCTATAGGTAAATGTTACCTACTGGTGGGGATGAGGCATCAATGGGGCTACTTGGCTTTACCTGTTAATATGGTCAGAAGGTACCAGCCCTCTCCTAGGGGATAGCCCCGACATTACACAAAGCTATGCCTTACCTACGTTTCACAGCCGCACCCTTGCTACTTTTTATAAGTAGGAGAGAGCAAGATCGATTTAAAAAAAGTTCCCCAGGGAGCAGCTACAGAAGTATGCTGCAGACAGGATTCCTCTCTGAAGGCTCAATACATAAACACCCAAGCAAGGGTAAACTGTTTGGCACCAGTAACGGGAAACACTCCCGACTCCGACCTCAGAGCTCAGTGGGGATGTCTCTGGTTCCTCATCTGAGGATAGTGGGGCGGCAGATACCACCTACGCCATGTTGGATTAGTGGTAGGGAGATTCACATGACTGATCTGATCAGATCCTGACAATCCAGACCTCCCTAGCTCTTGCATGTTCAGCGAGAAGGCTCTAACTACTGGAGAGTTAGACTATTTGGTTAACCCTATTACGTTCACCCTAACCCTATTTGGTTACTCCTACAGGCGTGACTAGCGCTCCTGGGAAATCTAATGCTCTGGACGCTGTTGGCAAACCCTGATTTGACCCGGAACGCATGATGCACTCATGCTCCACTGAGTGGACACCCCCAGATCACATCTCCAACTTTTTCGTAAAATGGATTCACAAGCCTATGGAGAGGGAGATATGTAATTAACTATGGGCGGAGTGCCCCCGCCCCATCCTCCCACATAAGGTGCTAAAGGCACCGGAGTTTGACCCCATTATGACAACATACATGTCCAAGACAGGCTCGGACCCCAAGAAACGGAGCATTATGGATGCTCAGGATAAATTGTTAGACTTTGCAGGCCCCCTTACACGGCTGTTCCTGATGGCCGACTAAGAGTTCATGACAGGTACTCCAAAGGATGCCTCCATCGCCAGAGAATGGATCCAACGATGCATCATTCTGCTGGGCAACGTGAATGTAGCCCTTTCTAAGGAACGTCTCCATGCTGCCCTTCTAAGGCTTAATCCATGCCTCATGGATTTGCGAAGCAAGGAGTAGGGGGCCAACTGCTGACAGTCTCTTCTTTGGTGATACCTTTTTTTTTATAAATTGAAAAAACGCGTCAACATTTTTATTTCCTTTACGAAGGCCCAATCTTCCATGAGGAAGGTCTTTTTGTCTGGCCAGCGTTTTTCCACCAGGGCTGGACATCCGAGGTACCGGGCCATCAGCCAATCTGCCACTAAAGGGTCCCGCCCCTACAACCAATCGTCATATCAACCGGGCTACCAACTCTAGGCCCCGTTCCCATCTTCCAGTGGCTCCAGTAGAAGAGACTATGGTGGTTTCTCCCCGGGGAGAGTGCAAAAGGTCCATTCCTTTCAAATATCTCTTCCCCCTAAGGTTGCTGGCAGACTATCTCTCTTTTCCCCCAACTGGGCCTCATCTCCCTAGATCCATGGGTCCTGCAGTCGGTCCATAGTTTCTTCATAGACTTTTCCAAGCCTCCTGTCCGGCTATCCCTACTCTGCCCCCCCCCGTATCTTGCTCTCTGAACAGGCTCTGGTGGACACAGAACTTCAGCAGCTCCTCCTGACGGGCACCATAGAACCCGTCGCAGGACCACCTCACGTTGACATTTTCCGTAGTCCACAAGAAGTCAAGAGAATTTCTTCTGGTAATCAACCTCAGGCAGCTCAACGCGTTCCTCACATACAGACATTTTAAAATGGAGGATGGCATGCAGTGACCTCCTTCTCAAGGACAACTGGCTTACTCGCTTGGACCTTAAGGCCTACATGACAGTCCCAGTTCATCATAACCATCAGCGGTTTCTCTATTTTTTTGGGACAGCACACTTTACCTGTTTTTCCTTTGGCCCCTTGGTACTTCACCAAGCTAATGAAGCCCATCATGGCCTTCTTCCGGTCCCACGGGAATCGCTGCATCATCTACCTGGACGACATCCTGATCTTCTCTCGGGACCAGACCCTTGCACGCCATCAGACTGCATTCGTCACCTCATGGCCACAGGACCTGGGGTTTGTCATCAACGTCAAGAAATCGGCCCTCACCCCAACCCAGATTATCAAGTTTCTGGTGTTCGAGATCCCTGCTACCAAGATTACAGGGATCAAAAAGGAGATTTACAGGGCTCTCTCCGGACCGCTCCAATTGTCGTCTCCTCCTTCGTATGGACAACATTTCGGCTGTACAATATATTAATCGGCTGCATGGCGCTCGGTCCGGCTTGCTTACAGACCCCACCAAAGACCTTTACAACTTCTGCCTGGCCAACCACATCACTCTGAAGGCAGAATATCTTCCGAGCTCTGACAACACCGTGGCAGACTGGTTTTCCCGGCACTGGAGGGATGTCAGCGACTAGAGGTGACCATTCTCTACAGACTTATTTTCCTCCAGACTGAACATGCAACTGGCAAGTTTCTTCAATTGGCTTTCTGAGCCGGAGTGCGCAGCTGTGGACGCCTTTCTACAAGCTTGGCCTCTCACAGGGGATAACACCTTTCCCCGTTCACTCTGATTCCTCAGACATTTCACATGATTTGGCTCCAGCAGGTGTTGGCTTTACTCATCACTCTGTGGCTGGCTGAACCCTAGTTGCCATCTCTCTTGGAGATGTCCGCGGAGGTGCCACTGCTACTGATGGGTTCCTCACCTACTCCAGCACCCTGCAGCAACGTCTGCCTTTGATAGCCTGGAGTCTCTCTGGCCACCCTGGGATTTGCGCCAACTTTCACAGCATGTTCAGGCGCGGCTCCTGGACGCTCTTGCTCCAGGGACCAGAAGGGCTTATGCCTATGCGTGGAAATTCTGGGTGTCTTGGTGTTTGGAACAGCAGGATGATCCATTCTCAGCCTCTGTAACTTTGGTCCTGAATTTCTTGTCTCTCCTTTTCTCTCAGGATAAATCCATACTTTGAATGTTGTCTGTTCTGCTATTTCGGCTTTTCATGTTCCGGTGGAAGGTGCTCCCCTTGGCCTACATTGGCCAACCAACATTGGTTTGTCGCCTTCTACGCGGGGTTCGTCTGTCATGCGCTCCGGTCCTAGATACCCTTCTATTTGGGATGTGCAGAATGTTCTTGATTTCTTGTTATCCTGGAAATCAAGAACATTTATGGCTTCTTATTAGCCTTGGTGAAGATATAATCTAAATTTTAATAGACAGGAGGCAAATAATTTCCCTCCTTCCCCTTCCCAGGGTTCTAATGGGGGAGTTTTGCTTGTTCTATTCTGCTCATCTCTCTCTGTGGTTAGTGTGCTATTCTATTTTGGTGTTTCTGTATTCCTGTGCTATTCCCTTGGTCACAGTTACTGTTATGGCTCTACTTCTCTTTCTTTTTCAGTTTAAGTGTGGATCACAGGTTGCTTTCGGGTAGACTTGGTGTCAGCCCCTTTGTTCAAGACTGGACATCGTGTTCGTTTCTGTTTTAAGGTTTCAATTGGAGGCCTTTGTTCATTTGTGTTGCATCCAAGAAAAGGAGGAGGACTGATGGTCTTTAGGTTATATGGACTGATAGATGTTCATTTATTGCTATTGGTGGTGAAGTAAAGAAGGTTATTTGCCTCCTGTCTTTTTATTAAAATTTAGATTATATCTTCACCAAGGCTGATATAATCTCTAATTCTACCGATGTATCATTTTGGTACAAATGAATCAAATTAATGAATAAAAGCTAACTTGATCATATAACTACCAATATTTGGGTAGCGGCTATGGTAACCATTTTCTTTAAAATTGGTGATGGCGAATTATAATTATTTAAATCGTTTTTATTTATTCTTATATGTTTGAAATTGCTTCTAATCCTGTACATCCAAATATTATGTGCTTTTTTGGTACTATATACAGATAAGTGCTAAGCACCAGTCCTTCAATCACTTTATGCTCCATTACTTAAAAAAAAAAATAATAATAACAGTACAACTAATATCTTTAAGAAATGAATATCATCTTCCCACATCTATATGTCAGTAATACACTAATGCATCATAAGCAAATGACATTTCACTCCAGAATCACTCATCTCCTTGTCATCATCTATATCAAACGTGTTATCCAGTATTGAATAATTCTACAATCTATTCTTGAAAAATATGAACAGTTTTATGAGATATTAATCTGTCTTTTAATATTATGGGAATGTATAGCTCTGTTGTATGTTTCCGTTTTAGAAACAACATCATTTGGCAAATTTGTGGGAATGCACAGTGAAGATAGGGATGGAAGATCATTTTTTTTCTCCTGCCCTTCCTGAGCTATTTATTTACTTCACATTCTTTCCCTTCCTTAATCACTTGGACGTTGCCCCAGATTTTCTTGGATGGTATCCATCAAAGTCAATATAATGTAATGTGACAATAACAATAGCTTAAAACAGTATTAAGTATCCCAAACATATTATAATATAGCATGATCTGCTCAATTCGTGATGGATTATAGTATCTTTGCTTGTGATTGTAAAATATTCTAATACATTTTCTAACCTCAATTAAGAAATGGACCATATATAATTATTAGTATAGGCAATAGTCAAAGATATGTAATTATTGTTCATAAATAAATGATAATTAAGATATATTAATATGTTTCAAGGTTTCCTTGACCTTAAATATAGAATAATGGATTTGCTGAACAGGCAGTCTATAGATAGGATAGTAGCTTGCTAATGCATGGTATAGTTGTAACTCTAAAAGGGCATTACAATATACGTACAGCGACCACCTAAAATAGGGTTTGGGCGTGTAAGACCTAAGTGAACATGTTTGAACACCTAATTAGGTGAAGACCAATAGACTGACATCATTTTCAAATGATATATAAGCTTGGTGTACGAGAGGCATAGGAGGAGAGGTAGAGGAGAGATGTACTTGTCATCCACAGACTCTTCTTGTCCCAACACTCCCTCCCTCCATCCTCAGAAATGCATAGGACAGATGCCATCAACTAAATTCCTTTCCAAGGTTTTGTAAGACTTGTTTCGTATTATTTTTGTTATCTTCTTTTTATATTCTTCTTTTATTTTTGTTCGTATTAAATGTTTTACCTTTGTTTGCATCTAAGTGACTCTGCCTATTTTTGACGCACATACATTTATATGTGATCCAATTATTTGAAGTTTGTATTGGCCCTATATATTTTCTTACATATCTGGCGTGCCAGCCCTGCGTATTTTTTCCTGACCTTTGCCCTCCAGCTTGCTCAGGGGGAAGGGCAGATATATCTGTACACTTTTTGCAAACTGTCGGGAGACAATTAAGAAAAGAACCTTTAAGGATACAGACTTTCAGATTTTATTGGAACCAAAAGTGCTAAAAGACGCTATTGACGGCAGACGCAAGAAAGCCATACAGCGTGATACAACAGCCACTCAAGGAGAGTTCACTAAACAGGGTAAGTCATGGATTTTATAAAAACATATGCTAACAAAAGTAAAATAACTTTTCAATTTGATAATTGTCCTACTAATGCACAGTTATGGGCTAGTATGTACAAACAATGTGAGCTAGAGAATATGAAGATAGATAAGAAATTGTTATGTATTGATAAACTTAAGAAGAAACTGCAAAATGTCCTAAGCATGTTTAAAACGTTTAATGACTTGATTGTGGAGGATTTACAACCTAGACAAAGTATTTGCATGATTAACAAAGTTGTACCAGAATCTAACCCTGATGACAATACTGACGACTTTAACAGCTGTCCCGACTGTTTTGTTTTAGCTCAGCAATTAGAGAACTTGGAGAGGGCTAGGGACAGACAAGCTCAGTTACTGTCTAAACTATGTTTAGAAAATAAGAAGGTGTCAGTTATCACAAGACAAGAAGGTAAGAAGGGCGTATCTTTTGTCCCTGAAATAGCTGGTACCTCAACAATAGATTCTGATGAGGAACTTGACGTAGGAGGAGTTGAGAGACAAAAGCTCAGAGACAGTGCAACAAAATTGACTTTAAAAATTAATGATCAATTAATGAAAATTGCCAAAGATATTCCTAAATATGACGATAAGATGGATGCATTCCATAATATTGATGTATTTGAAACAAATACAGACAAATTCCAATTAAGTAATAAACAAAGAAACGCCATTTTTAAGCTATGGATACCTTCACATATGTCCAAAAGGTTACAGGACACACCTACAGAGGATGCATTAGGTCAATTAGTGCATGCAAATGACATGGATAGATTGAAACAATTAATTCTGTTTACAACTGGTGACTCATCTCCATCTCTTGACTTAATCGAATCTCTAAAAGTAAATCTTCAAGATGATCCCTTTGCATTTTTGTTGAAATTTGAGAAAGCCTATAGAATGGTAATGGGAGTTGATGATGGAGATGAACCACAGGCAATGATTATAGCATTTGTAAGGAAATTTAAATATCTAGATCCTGTATCTGTTCAGCTTGCCTCTGAAAAACCTAGTTTGCAAGAAGCAGCCATATTCATTGATCGTATTAGAAGAGCAATGAAAATGTCAACTGTAAAGGTAAAAGTATCTATAGTACAGGAACTAATTGACAAACGGCGAGAATTAACTCAGAATGACTGTCACAAGCCACAAACTAATCCTACTAATTTTGAACGATTTGATAATACTAACCGAAAGATATTCAGACCAAATGTTAGTTGTTATCATTGTGGTCAAAGAGGACATTTGAAGTGGCAGTGTAAACAATTTCTTCAAAATAGAAAATTTGTCCCTAGATCACAAAATTTTGGGAAAGAAAATGGGCTGATGCCAACAGCCCCACCTACTGGTGAACAATTTAAGTCAACGTCCCCATACACTCCACTAATTAGACAGGTGCAAGAGCTCACAACAAATAGTACTGCTACTAATGTAACAGGAAAGAATGTCAGGAGGGGTCTGACACCCTCTCAGTGACTAGATAAGAATCAATCACTCTGTAAGTTGACCTATGTAGCTCCAGTGTCAACTGACAACTGCGGCAGACCATATGTCAAGGGAAAATTACAGGGAAAAGAGATTACATTCCTAATTGATACAGGAGCTCAATTAAGTGTGACTAATCAAGCTTTACCTATAACATCTAACTCACCTGTTTGCACGATTGTAGGTTTTAGTGGTAAAGGTACTACTTCAGCAACTTTGGTTACTGGTGTTTTGTTTGAGATTCCTGGCTATTTGTGTACTGAACTTGATATCTGGCATTGTCCTAGCTCAGAAAATATCTTAGGGGCTGATGTAATGAGAGAACGAGGTTGGGTCATTGACTTAGGGAATCAAGTGATTTGGAGAAGTAATAACCTTAAAGGGCCTGTAGTAATTGATCCAAGTGACTACAGTGTAGTGGCCGTCATCAATTTAATTGAGGAGGTATCCCCAAATCATGTATGGCCACAAATGGATTGTAATGACTTGACTCTTGTAGAAATTGTGCAGAAACATCCCTCGTTATGGGCTCAATCTAAGAATGAGGTAGGGACGATGAAAGATGTTGTTGTTAAAGTGGAAGGAACAGATCCCATAGCTCAGAAACAGTACCGATTGCCTCCAGATTCAATTGAGCCTTTGTCCAAAATTATTGAAGAACTACTTCAACAAGGCGTCATACGCAAATCAAATTCGGTGACAAATTATCCGTTATGGGCAGTTAAGAAACCAGATAATTCTTATAGAATGCTTCTAGATCTGCGTATGTTTAATAAATGTACACCAAATGTGGCGCCAATTGTAGCAGATACCCCCGACATCATGTCTCGATTGAATGCTAAGGCAAAGTTTTTCTCGGTACTGGATATCAGTAATGGTTTTTTCAGTATTCAGATAGAGAGGAGTTGTCAATACAAATTTGCTTTTACTTTTCTGAATGAGCAATATGTATTTTGCAGATTACCACAAGGGGCGCACATGTCACCTAGTCTGTTTCATCAGGCATTGGCAAAAGTGTTATCAAAATTCTCAAGGCAAGATTGTATTCTACAGTATGTTGATGATATCTTGTTGGCAACAGAGAGTAGAGAGGAACACCTCACCTTGCTAGCAGAATTGTTTAATCTGTTGTACGAGTCAGGATTGAAATTAAATCCAAGGAAGGTCCAATTACTGAAACAAGAGGTTCAGTACTTGGGAGTTTTGATAAGTCCAGGCCAGAGACGTCCTTTGCAGGAAAGAGTAGCAACAGTAGCAGCTTTGCCTGTACCTACAACTTTCAAAGCTTTAAGACAATTCCTGGGACTTGTAAATTTTTCTAGAGACTTCATAGAGGGCTTTGCTGAAAAAGCTAAACCCTTATATGACTTACTAAAAAGTACTGATGATGACAATTTGTTTGGTCCATGGGGAGATGAGCAGCAGAAAGCGTTTGAACAACTTAAACTTGATTTACAGAAAGCACCAGCTTTGACAACTGTGTATCCATCTAAGCCTTTTGCTTTACAAGTTCATACCTCGGAGACGGCTGTCTCGGCAGTTTTACTGCAGCTACAGGGAAAGGAATGGAGAATAGTTGGCTATTTTTCCAAACTCCTTTCACCTGTGGAAAAAGGGTTTGAAACGTGTGCAAGACATTTGGTGGGTGTACACTTTGCAGTCAAGGCGACTGAACATATTGTTGGGTTTAACAAACTAATTCTGCAGACTCCTCATTCCACTTTGAAATTGCTTCTTGAAAAAAGTATCCCAGGAGTGTCACATCAAAGATTTGCACATTGGTTGTTGTCTTTGTCCCCAAAACAGATTGAAGTGGATCATAAAGCTAAATATGTGCTCCCTCAACTAATGCAATATGAGGGTGAATCACATGAGTGTGTTGAGACATTTCAGGGGGATTTTCCATCTCTTTTTAGAAAAGAAGTAGAGGAAACTGATGAACCAGTATTTGTAGATGGTTCTAGATTTTGTTTGAAAGGACAATATTACACCGGATATGCCATTTGGTTTCCAAAGAAAGGTCGAGCTATTCAGCATAGACTACCAGGACATTTTTCTGCACAGAGAGCAGAAATTGAAGCTGTTAAAACAGTGTTGGAAATTAATGAGAAAGAAAATAATGATCCTTTGGTAATCTATAGCGATAGTTCATATGTCGTACGTTCACTAACAGACTACTTACCTGTGTGGAAAAAACGAGGTTTTGTGGATTCATCTAACAAAATCTTAAGTCATGTTGATACATTGCAGACTATCTTTGAGCTTGCTTCTAAAAATCCTAACCGATATGCTATTGTCAAAGTACCTGGCCATAGCAGAGGGACTAGTGATTTAGCTTTGGGAAATGAGAAAGCAGATTCTCTAGCCAAGGAAGCAGCTTTGATAGGAGAGATAGTGATGGAACTAGAACCGTTGGAAGTACTACCAGTAAAGAGTAAGGAAGCAAATTTACCTTCATTTAGTGATGAACAGATGAAAGATCCGTTCATTGTGGAATGTAAGAATAAAATAACACCTCCTTTTGTTTGTGAAAATGGAGTGATTTGTTATGAAATGCAAGGTAATTTACTTCCAGTTGTGCCTAAACACTTGCAGACGGAATTCACCCGCTATAATCATGAAAGTTTAGGTCATGTGGGTCAGCAAAAGTTGCTGGAAATTCTCAAAGAGAAGTTTTATTGGGACAAAATGGAGGACTCTGTACAAAATGTTGTTCAGTCATGTCTCATTTGTGCTCAAGTAAACCCCAGGCCTAAAGGACAAAAGCCTCCACTTCTAAGAATTGCACCTGCAGACGGTCCGTGGTCTACATTGCAGATTGACTACGTAGGTCCCCTACCTTCAGGTAAACAAGGTCTCAGGTACGCATTGGTTGTGGTAGATGTATTTTCTAAGTGGGTAGAACTGTTGCCTGTCAGGAAAGATGATGCTTTGTCTACGGCAAAAGCATTAGTGAATCATGTTTTTTGTACTTGGGGAATCCCAAGGATGATTTCATCTGACAGGGGGAGCCATTTTACTGGCAAAGTCATGCAGGCTGTTTGCGCAATCCTGGGGGTACGTCAACAATTCCATGTTCCATACCATCCTCAGTCCGCAGGTATTGTAGAAAGAATGAACAGAACGATTAAGTCTAGAATTGCAAAAATGTTACTCGATAAAGGAAATACTTGGGTTGATGCAGTACCTCTGGTATTGATGAGTATTAGGGGAACGAGCTCCTCAACTACCCAGTATACACCTTTTGAATTAATGACAGGAAGGAAAATGCCATTGATCTTTCCTCATGAACCGTTTTTGTCTACTCCACAGAAAGATGCCATTGCAAGAACTAAGTGGTTACAGATACTTCAGGAGAATTTAAAAACAATTCTTCCTCACGCAGCGTCTAGAATGCAGCGTATGGTACCGCCTCACTCTTCTAAATTTGTGAAAGGAGCATCAGTAATGATTAAGACTTTTAGGAAGGCGGGACCTTGGGAAAGTAATTGGGAAGGACCGTTTGAAATAATCGATACTATGGGTCAAGTTATGATCCTTGTTCAAAGAACAGAAAAGACTGTGAAAAATACCCGTAGGCAGCAGAAGCTGTGGGTACATGTTGACCAGTGTAAATTGTATGTTTCTAACTAAATTCTGTTCTTGCAGGAACACAGTTCTGCAAGAAAATGGAGGAACAAAACTGTTTACTATTGGACAGAGAACCTCCAAAGAAACGGCAATACAAGAAGCGTGACATCAAGATAGCGTGTTACATATTACTTCCATGGTTGTTGGTACTGAGTTTTTTGGTTGCTGTGTTGTTTGAACTATACCAGAAGCCAATTGGAATTGATGATCCGACAAAGGATTTACCACAGAAGACATTGTTATCACATAAAATAAGAGAAGTTCAGGTGGATCGACTCCTGACATCAGACATTGATACATCAAGAGACATTGTTGGACAAATTAGATTCGGTTATGGCTCCAGAGATCAACCTTGTTTGACTATATTTTTTGAGCATACCTCAGAAATCACGGTTCATGCGAAAGTAGGACCAAAAGCCAAATTCACACAGTCACAGGGGAATTATACCCATAATAATCAGACAGGTGTTTGGGAATGTCATCCTACTGAGTCCATGTGGTGGTCTATAACAATTAAGGGAGAAGAACATGCACAATGGACAGGTGATGTTACCAATGAGATGTTAACATCAGGGAAAATGGGAAGATCTAAGACAGAGATTTGGTATAAGACTCAGTCTTATGGGAAAATCTTAGATCCTTCACTGCTTTCTATATCAGCAGGGGATGATGATTGGACTAGGGTTTGGAACTTTCAGGTGGAAAGAGAGACAGCTTTGGTCAAAGTATCTTTTGTGTTTACAGTAACTAATTCTATAGCACCTGAAGTTAGAGTTAATCCCCGTAGTGTGAAAGTCCAAGAGGAATTGGAACCTATAGAACTACAATGTGGGACAAGGTTACCATTACCCCAGGAAGCATCACTCGTTTGGTCAAAAGGGAAAACATCTTTAGGAAGTTTTACGAATAATCCAACTCGTATACTTCATAAGGGTCAAATGGGGGATGTACATTGGAATGGTATGCATTTTATACTTAGATTAGATAGTCCAACTCGTAAAGACTCTGGGATATATGAATGTTGTGTATTACTGAAAGGAGATTACAAACACTGCGACAGAGCAAATGTCAGTGTTTGGTCCCCTGAAGATAATTTGTGTACTGGTACTAGACTCAAACCATCCAATCCTTTTCAGGTTAATTATTTTCAATCTAAACCATTGTTGAGGAATGGATCGTTTGTAACCCTAGTTTGGACTTTTAACATGACTGATTGGAAAATATCCACTTGGTTTCCTCAATGTTTGTCACACCTTACTAATATGGAAAAAGGTCTTGCCCAATGGTTTGGACAAAATCCATTGAGAATGACAAGAAGTAGACGAGGTGTTATTGAGGGAATCTTGGGGGGTGTTGGTTCGGTAGGAAGCTTACTGAATACTATGGATATAAATACTCTTAAATCCGATTTGGGATCCGTAAGTTATGTAGGAAGTCAGGGAGCAAAAGTACAAAAAGGGTTAAATCAGTTATTGGAACAAATGGTTCTAAGTTCTGCTACTGTGATTGGGTCGTCTGTATCTCACTTACAGGATGCCACTTTAGACTTAATAGAGAGTCAAGAGGAGAATCAAGTGTCAAGGGCATGCCTGGAAATACAGATAGAATATTCCACTAATCTAAAGATGATTGCACAGGCTTTACAGAGTGGTATTACACCTTTGGGTTTGTTGAAAAGCTTACCTGATAAATATAGTTTTGGTCTGGGTCATATTGATTTGTGGATTAATAAATGGATGGGATGTGATCAGGATTTTTGTATTGGGACATCTTTAATCCCAGTGGCAGGAGTTGAACAAGTAATGGTACCAGTAACAGTTTTAGGAATTCCGGTCAGTGACACACAATTGATTCATTATAATTTAAGATATACAGATTTTGTATTTGATGGGGAAAATCTGGAACAATTAGATGTTTCAGCTTGTCTTCATTTTGTTTCCAAAGTAATATGTCTTCCAGGGCAAGAAAAAGTTGTCTATCATTCTTGTTTTCACAATCATTCATCATGTGAGGCCAGGATTGAAAGTGTTACATCTATGCATGAATTAATGACTCAAGTAAAAGGAGGGAAAGTTTGTTTTCAGGTAATGAAGGAAGAGTCATTGGTCAGAGCATTCTTTTCAAATTGTATGCATAATGAAACTCTTCACAGAGGATTATATTGCATAGAAGGAGAATTGAAAAAGTTGGAGATAGATGGGAAAAAGTTTAATGTCTCCACTATGGGCATAGAGCGTTTAAAAACACTACCTCTGCAATTTAATCTCACACAGATAGACCATTTTCCTTGGAAAACATGGACTGAGGAAATAAAGAAAGATAAGGGATTATTGGCCATATTAAAACAACAATTGAAAGATGCAGAAATTGTTTTCCAACATAAACAAGGTGAATTAGAACAAATTCAACATCAATGGAATGATATGTCTGGAGTTAGTTGGTGGTCAAATTTTAAAAAATCAGTAAATATGTGGTCACAATCTTCGGTAAAATCCGCAGCTGGGAATATATTGTTGAATCCAATTGTTATTATAGCTATACTTGTTTTATTATGTATTATTTATCAAAGTTTTCTTATGTGTAGAATAAGTAAGATATATAAACATGTTAAGTATGAAGTAGATAAGGGAGATGGAATATTAAGGGAATTGATAAAAAGGGCACAATCCTCTCATTCCATAACAAATGTAGAGAAAAGGGTGTCTCATGCTAATGATTATCATATGGTCCCAGGTAAAGTGTGATGTGATTGTAGTATAAATGTGATACGAATGTGATACGAATGGTGAGTAAATGTGTATATTTGAAAAGATATGATAAGGATATTATCCTATCATCAGGGGGAATTGTAAAATATTCTAATACATTTTCTAACCTCAATTAAGAAATGGACCATATATAATTATTAGTATAGGCAATAGTCAAAGATATGTAATTATTGTTCATAAATAAATGATAATTAAGATATATTAATATGTTTCAAGGTTTCCTTGACCTTAAATATAGAATAATGGATTTGCTGAACAGGCAGTCTATAGATAGGATAGTAGCTTGCTAATGCATGGTATAGTTGTAACTCTAAAAGGGCATTACAATATACGTACAGCGACCACCTAAAATAGGGTTTGGGCGTGTAAGACCTAAGTGAACATGTTTGAACACCTAATTAGGTGAAGACCAATAGACTGACATCATTTTCAAATGATATATAAGCTTGGTGTACGAGAGGCATAGGAGGAGAGGTAGAGGAGAGATGTACTTGTCATCCACAGACTCTTCTTGTCCCAACACTCCCTCCCTCCATCCTCAGGAATGCATAGGACAGATGCCATCAACTAAATTCCTTTCCAAGGTTTTGTAAGACTTGTTTCGTATTATTTTTGTTATCTTCTTTTTATATTCTTCTTTTATTTTTGTTCGTATTAAATGTTTTACCTTTGTTTGCATCTAAGTGACTCTGCCTATTTTTGACGCACATACATTTATATGTGATCCAATTATTTGAAGTTTGTATTGGCCCTATATATTTTCTTACAGTGATGCCAGCTGCCCAGCACCTACACAGTAGCTAAAACAACCTCATTTTACCTGGTAGGATACTTGTCAGCTACTGATAGCAAGAGTAATTCTCCATCAGCCTTCCAAGACAGGATTTCAGCATAGATACATCTCACTGCAAACATCTACTTCCTGAAGCCTAAGATGATATCTAGGTCTACTCTGTTAAAGATAAGTCTATTGTTACAGTCTTCAATATAACTCTTATTTTAGGCTAAGTCATACTGCCTCTGAATAGTACCATATTGGCCAGATTATAGGCTGCACCTCCTACTTGAAGTCTTTAAAGTGGGGGTGCGGCATATAACAATTTTTGCTGATAATAAGTACAATAGTATTTTTCTTTCTTTCTACTCTCTCATTTTCTCTCCAGTTATCCCTCTTTCTTATCTTACCCTCTTTTTTTCCTCTCTACAACTTATTTTTCTCTCTTAATCTTCCTTTGCTCCCACTTTCTCTCTTTCTTTCTCAGCCTCCCTCCCTGTTTTTGTTCTCTTGTTTTCCATTCTTTCTTTTCTCTATGCCTCTTTCTTCTTTCACTCTCTCTTCCTTTCATACCTCTATCTCCATTTCTGTCACGGTTACTCCTTTCCTTCCCTGTGTCAGGATTACTCAGCTGTTTCATGACGACCAGCCCCTTTCCTTCTCAGTTACCATGGTTACTCACCTTGTTGCTATCAACCAGCCCCTTTTCCTACTCAGTCCAGTCTATTTAAGAAGCAAAGTTCATTACCTCCTTGCCCTTGCATTGTTTCTGGCTACCAATTGTATTTCCTGCTATTCAATGTATTCCTGTCTATGACCTAAATCGGCTGACTTCTCTACTGGCTCCTGACTACAAGCTTTGACTCTTACTTTGCTGATCTCCTTACTCTTGACCCCAGCTTGTTTAATTATATGGTCTAGCTACTGATCCCGGCTAGCCTTCTGAAATACGATTTTGTATCACATTTCTTTCATCACCATTGCTCTCTTCATCCCTCTCTTCTCTCACTTTTTCTCCCCCCCTTTTCTTCTCTCTTCACTCGTCCCCTCTTTCTTTATCTCTATTTGTTTTCCTCTCTTTTGTTAACTTCTGTATCTCCCTTTTGTTCTACTTACCTTTTTATACTTTAGTGACTTCCTCTTTACTTCAAAACTATTCTCTATCAGGGAGAGGAGCACAGTGTCTAGCTTGTATGACCTCAGGGATCCCAACTGGCACAGGAGTCATTGATTATATCACCAGTAGGGTTCCCTTCTACAGCAATCAAGGGGTTCCCCATAGATTATGTTGTATGTTCTCAAATAAGTTATTGTAAAATATTATTCTCTGCTCAACAGAAGCAATACATGCTTTAAAATAACAACATTGGGGTACCGAACCACATTGCATACACATTTTTTGCATTGTAGTTACCATTCAGATAATGTGTTCACATCAGTGTATCATGAAAAATACTATCCTTAAACATTGTTAAATTCAATCAAGTGATATGTAGCACAGTTCCAGCTTCAAACAAGGAAAGCAAATAGGTCACCATTATTCCAGCAAGGTTGGAGACACTGATGCAGGTAGGACACAAGGAGCAGACAGGTTCAAGGTCAAGCTGAGGTTGGGCTACCAGAGGTCCGGAAATACAATAAACAAGCCGAGGTCCGGAATCCAGAGGTCAGAATAAACAGGAACAAGCCAAGGTCAAACACTGAAGACCAGAACGCGCATTGAGGAGTAGCACTATGAAACATAGCCACAACCATCAGAGGGCAAGGTCTTGATGTCTACTGAGGGTTTATAAAGGATGGGAAGTGACAAGCCACCAAATAGAGGTTTTGGCACCAAAATACGAAAAGTCTGATGTCACTCCCTGTTTGGTGGAATTCGGGGGCCATCCTCATCTTGCAAGACTGTAACCTATAAGTGTAAGTGCCTGCAGCTCTTGGTCTTACCACGGAGGTGGATGGAGGTCTCTCTTCCAAGTGCCGGCTGCTAGGTTGTTTTATCCTACCTAATTTTGTATCATCGCAAACACCGAGACATAGCTCTCAATGTTATACGAGAGATTTTTAAAAAACAAAATAAAAAAAGAAGGCCCAATACCTTGGTCCAGTTTGAAAATTTTTAATTTACAACCACTCTTTGAATTCTTTTAGCCAATTTCCAGTTAAATGCATTTGCCCCTAAGCATATTTCTGACAATTTGTACAGTAACCTTTTGCGTGGAACCAAATTAAATCCCTTAGTCCAAATAGTATACATCTACTGCCACTCCATTTAGATTTTTATTTGACTTCTTTATAGAATGCTATTAGGTTGGTTTAACAAGATCTAGCTTTCCCATAACCATGCTGATTTCTACTACCTACACTCACTGGCCACTTTATTAGGTAAACCTTGCTAGTACTGGGTCGGACCCACCTTTCCCTTTAGAATTGCCTTCATTCTTTGTGGCATACTTTCTACAAGGTGCTGGAAACATTCCTCAGAGATTTTGGTCCATATGGACATGATGGCATCATGCAGTTGCTGCAGATTTCTCGCCTGAACATCCATAATTTCAACCTCCAGATCCACCACATCCCAAAGGTGCTCTAATGAATTAAGATCTGGTAACTGTGGAGGCCATTGAAGTAGAGTAAACTCATTGTCATGTTCAAGTAATCAGTTTGAGATGATGTGAGCTTTGTGACATGGTGCATTATCCTACTGGAAGTAGCCATCAGAATATGGGTACACTGTGGTCATAAAGGGATGGACATGGTTAGCAACAATACTCAGGTAGACTGTCACATTTAAACGATGCTCAATTGGTACTAAGGGCCCCAAAGTGTGCCAAGAAAATGTCCCTCACACCATTACATCACCAGCCTGAACTGTTGATACAAGGCAGGATGGATCCATGCTTTGATGTTGTTTATGCCAAAGTTTGACCCTGCTATCTGAACATTGCAGCTGGAATTGAGACTCATCAGATTAGGCAACATTTTTCCAATCTTCCATTGTCCACTTTTGGTGAGCCTGTGAGAATTGTAGCCTCAGATTCCAGTGTGGTCTTCTGCTGCTGTAGCCCATCTGCTTCAAGGTTCGACATGTTGTGCGTTTGTAGATAGTATTCTGCATACCTTGGTTGTAATGAGTGGTTATGTGAGTTACTGTTTCCTTTCTGTCATCTAACCTTCTGGTGCTCAGTCATAAAAGCCCTGGCAGAAGTCCCGGCCAGCAGCAGCGGAGGTTGTCTGCGCCAATCACGTTTACGTTCACTGGCTGCCAGAGAGGAGTATCCTCCGCAGCGCTGCAGGTGACCTGGATCCTCCTCTTTGGCGGCCGGTAGGCGTCTTTGCGATGCACATAGACATTCTCTGCTACTGCCCTCCACTTCCGCTGGGGCTTTTATGACGGAGCACCGGACAGCAGCAGAGGTTTGTCTGCATGCGGATGTTCACAGGCTGTTTTTACTAGACACCAGGAAGTCTGGAGCACTGGGGCAAGTCTGGGGGGGGGCAGAGTTGCATATCAGGAGAGCATGTGGCATACCTGGGAGGCAGAGTGACATATAGGGGGTATAAGGCATATCAGGGGGGCACAGGGCACATTGTTAGTTGCAGCTCTATTTCTAATAACCATCTGCTGATGTGAACCTTGCCTCACAGTTAGGCATATTGCTTATAAATGAAGACAATGTAGTACTGTGGCTACTCTCCCTAGAAATGGGCTCCCAGCCAAGATAACCCCAAAGGAACAACACTGAAGGCTCAGTACGGTAAAAGAGAACCTCATAGTAATAGCTAAAGGCTTGAAGGAATCATTGTAACTGGTTAACATCTTTGTTCATAAATCTACCATACACATCAAATTAAACAAACATGATATCTATTGCAGGACACCAGAGAGAAAGCTTCTCCAAAAGAACATTGCTACACGCCTGAGATTTGCTTAAGGGCACTGTGACACTCTACAAGGCTATTGGAAAAATATTTTGTGGACTTATGAAACTAAACTGATGAAACTGATGAATTTTTCAGAAAGAACATGCAGCACTACGTATGGTGTAAAAAGGCCACCGCATACTAACATGAAAACATCATCCCTATAGTGATTTGGTGCTGCTTTGCTGCCTAGGGCCTGGACAGCATGCCATCATCGAGGGGACAATTAATTCCCAAGTTTATTAAGTTCTCATACAGAATAATTTCAGGATGGCAGTCTACCTGCTGAAGCTCAGTAGTACAATGATGTTGCAGGACATAGACCATAAACATTGAAGTAAATCTACTACAGACGGCCTTAAAAAGGTAATCTGCCTTTCAGAGTAGCCAAGTCAGAGTCCAGACCATAACCCATTAAAGATGCTGTGGAATGACCTTAAGAAAAACATCCTAAAAATATATGGATATGTTCAAGCAGTTCTGTAAGGAAGAGTGGGTTGATTTACTTTTTCTTGCCAATGTCAATATGTTATTCTACTTCTAAATGCCTTACACAGATACACAATTATCTAGAGGTAACAAAATCACATATAAGTCGTGGTAAAGCTCTAACCCTTAGCCATATTTCTAACCACACCCCCTGAAACAAATGTGTCTCCCTTTGGCCATTTGAAAGTGATGATGTATGAATTATCCAGTCACTGGTGAGTATATAAATGCTTTTTGTCTTTCATTCAACGTTTGTCCTTCATTCAACCTTTGTTGAACAAAACCTAAGATAAGTGGTTCTAAAATGGAAAGAAAATATTCTGTAGACATGAGATGGGGTAAGAATAAATGGCAAATATATGCCATATGGTGTAAGAAATGTGAGAAAGAATCAGAAGGAAAACCTATTTAATGGGTTCTGTACTTGTACGTATTTAAAAAATAAGATATTTTTTTTTATCAACTCACTATGTAAACAGCAGATACTTAAATTATTCTACAACATATTCAACTAACAAAATATCTTGGTTCATAAGTATGGACCAAAATGCATATAAAGTGCAATTATAACTACCATTAAACTATATTAAGCAAATATACAGAAAACAGAGCCTAATTGATTTATTCATCACTTCACAGAAAACAGAAATAAACAAATGAAAGGGATCAGCAAGAGCTTAGTATTTATCAGGATTTAGAAGCCCTAATGAAGTCCTGAACAGCTCATGCCAAGTGCTAGATTCCTGGAGGGAATTTTAAACGGCATAACATTAAGCATACTCCACCAGAGATGTAAACAGCAGAACAAAAAGTAATAACAACATAATTTAAACACAATTGGATAATTTTAGCTATAATTATTTCAGAGGCAGTATTCTACAAAGGAAAGACTTGTGGGACATGCCTCCTGCAATTAAACTAGTCACATGAATAGTGGATTATATTTCTTTAAAAAGGAACTGATTTATGTTGGCACAGAACATATTCATATGACTAAGGACTAAATTATTTTTTTCAAATTTAATATTTATAAACATTTTCTCTTTTTATTACATTTTACAAGACATAAGTTCAAAAGGGACTGTCACTCAAGTAATGTTTCTTAGATAACACTATGCAGGAAGAGTTACTTTAGATGTATACATTTGTAAGAAAATACATTTAACCTTAATGCACCTGTAGCCTTATCAGACCTGCCTGATATGCCAATTAAAATGGTTTCTAGCAACAGCTCTTTGATATTTGATAAATATAAAGCTAGGGTCACAAAATTCTGAGTATATCTTAGATGGATTTTTCAGTGGCACACTGCATAACTTCCAACATTTTTTGCCAAAGTCCTGCTGCCCCATTGTCCTGATTTTGTGGACAGGGGAGGATCATTGGCCTGTTTATGAGTATACTTGGGAACTCTCTGGGTTATGCCCGGAGACTCCAGGAGAAACGCTGCTTCTCCAGTTCTCTGGGTCAATACCCAAATCCTCCATGTCGCAGGAGCAGGGTCCTGACAAGCTTCTGGTTTGAAATAGAAAAACTTTCCTGCTCCACAAGTTGGTACTAGTGCATCTATAAGGACAATTGCTGCTCCCGAATAGGGGCATCCTAAATGTTCTGCACAATCTTGCCTATACTGTATGTTTCCACGTTGTGATCGGTATCACCAATCCGCAAAGACAAGCTACTCTGGGAGCCATCAAAATATGTTATCATAAATTTCTAAGTGTGTGAGAGCATGCATGTCTATGTATAAGTGCACGTAAGCATGAATGTCCATGTATAAGTGTGTGTGTGAGCATAAATGTGTATGTATCGGTGTGTATAATGTATAATTGATAGACTTGTGCATTCATATTCGGGCGTACATGAAAACGAACACGAACGGTGCGTTTTCGTTGTTCTGCACAAATACAGAACATACGAACATGGCGGCTGCAAAACGTATACGAAGACAAAGACACACAACACGAAGAATCCTTGTGTTCGTCTTCGTTTACTAATCTCCCTGGTCCCTTCCCCCTCTCGCCTACCTTATCTACACAGAATTGCAGGGGTTGACGGGAACAGAAATCCGTAGCTCACCGTCAGGAGTTATAGTGCCGTGCGAACGACTCTATTGGTCACCTGCAGGGGCCTCCTCTGGCATCAACCAACAGATATGCATAATAAACATTTCCATATGCATTTATACAGCCATATCACCACGTAAGTACATACACACCCCTGTATACATGCTGACTGTAATATACACAGATCACAGCTCCTACCATCGCAGTATCTCTCTTCCTGTAGCTGCAGGTTGATGGATGGACTTGCCTTTCTCTTACTAGCAGAGAGCCATGCAGCCTCCACAGTTTCTGACTGTAACTGACTGTGACTGTAAGTGGCTAAGAAAAACAGCTTCTTATGGGCAGACAGGAAGTTGGAATCTGACTCTCAGTGATTCCTGAAATGGAGTCTGTTTGTGTCTCTGCAAATGCACCAGCAAGTGAGCCCTCACCTGGCCTCCCACCTCACCCGGCACAACAAATACTGTATGCATGTTCTGTGATGCAGGCTAATACAGGCAATGCTCTGCAGAATGCAAGCATCAAGTGGTGCCCCTTGACACCAGGGGCCCTGGGGCAATTGTCCCATTCGACCAATTGTTAATCTGCTTCTAAACACAGGTGTCCTGATTTAGACACCTGAAATGTTGGGGGGTATGACACTGCCTCTGCCCTGTTAGTTTAGTGGGAGGCAGTTTATTTTTTTCTTCTAACAAATTAATTTATTCATTGTCTAGCAATCTTCAAAAAATGTAAATGAAACAACCACATTTCTGTATTAACAGTACTTTTAAAACACATTACCAGATATTCTTGATTAAGGCACCTGCATTCATGCAATGACAAGAAACACTAAGTGGGATGCCTAGATATCATTAAACCTTTAACTGATCTGGAAAGGTCTGGAAAGCATTTTTCCCTTGGAGGCCAGGTTCATTTTTTGTAGTTATGCCTTAGTTAGGGAACAGCCTTATAATCAGCTTACTCTTTACCTACGGAAACCTTTATATCAGTTTTATTCTGAGTATGTCGCCATGAGACAGCAAGGCGGTAACAAAACTCCATTGCACTATAGTTCCAATTTGAGGTGGCGTAAAAGTTTTTTTTCCCACTGCAAGGCATATGTATCTGGTTGTTTGAGAAAAATGACACCTTGATTCAGATGCTTAAAAGATACCACATGCATTGATCTTGGTGATAAATTCACTAGATCAATCCCACCACAGACCACTGAGTTCCTACTTAATAATCATCCTCTTATGTGAGGTTCAATTGTCTGTATTTACCTGTGACTTCTCCTAACTTGTCTCTTTCCACAAGATATGGTTGTTTACAGTTGATGAATATACAGAATACACAACCACATACACATTTCTTTAACACTTCAGCATATCCATTGGAAGGAAGTACCTCCTCAGTGTGATGAATCATGAATACTAATGGTTGCTCATGTTTTACAAACCCCCCCAAAACATCTGTTTATGTTTTGGTTACCCTTGCCTTGGCAGTGAGATGACCTGAAGTAACAATTTGCTCCATAAACCCAAAAATGCAACTTTACATTTTTACAATATATTGTTCCAAGTTTTATGCATGAGTAACTAATTATATAACTTCACTGTGATTGGTCTAAGAAGAGGACGTAATGGACATGTTGACAGGGAAGAAGATTTCACTCTAGCTATGCTAGACAACTTTTTCACTCTGCAGATGTTCACTCTCCTGGGGTACCCTATATTATATGCAAACAAAATGTTGTTTGGCACATCAAATGTTGCTTGGCACATCACATTGCCTTTTCAAATTTTTGTTAGAATTTATATATTTTTCTTATGATATATACCGTATTTGCTCGATTATAAGACGACCCTGATTATAAGACGACCCCCCAAAATCTGATTATTAACTTAGAAAAAAAAGAAAAAGCCTGAATATAAGACGACCCCAAAGGAAAAAAGTTTTACCAGTAAATGTTAATTCATGTAAACTATTTTTTTTAATAAAAGCTATGATTGAGAAAAATATTTTTTTTGTTTTTATTTCTTGTATTTTCCAACCTGTCCCCCAGTTACGCACATCTGCCCCCAGGCTTGCCACTCCAATATGGCACTGTGGCCCATGATATGCCTTTTAACCCTCTATATGCCACTGTGCCCCATGGTATGCCTTTTGACCCCCTATGTGCCACTCTGCCTCCAGAAATGCCTTATCCCCCTATATCCCATTCTGGCATTTAGGGGGTTAAAATGCATATTATGGGGCAGAGTGGCATATAGGGAGGTATAAGGCATTTCAGGAGGCAGAGTGGCATTAAGGGAGTTAAAAGGCATTGTATAGAGCACTCTGCCTCCAGAAATGCCTTATACCCCTATATGCCACTCTGCCATTTAGGGGGTTAAAAGGCATATTATGGGGCAGAGTGGCATATAGGGAGGTATAAGGCATTTCAGGAGGCAGAGTGCTCTATTAAATGCCCCCTTAACGCCACTCTGCCTCCTGAAATGCCTTATACCTCCCTATATGCCACTCTGCCCCATAATATGCCTTTTAACCCCCTAAGTGCCAGAGTGGCATTTAGGGGTATAAGGCATTCCAGAAATGCCCTATGCCCCCATTTAACACACACACACACACCATATACCCCCATTTAACTAACTAACACACTAACACACACACACACACACAAACACACACACACACTCTCTCTCTCCCCCCCTCTCTCACCCCCCTTCCCCCGCTCTCCCCTCTCTCTTACCGGTGCTTCCAGCCGGGGCAGCGGGTTGACGTCGCCTTCTGCTGCAGCCGGAAGGAGGTGTGGCTAGCAGCGGGGGTTTGTATGCGTCCGTCGCGTATACTTTCCCCGGCTGTCAGAGATCAGAGTTCCCCGCACCGGTGTGGAACCGGTGCGGCGAACTCCGATCTCTGACAGTCGGGGACGGTCTATGCGGCGGACGCAGACAACCCCCGCTGCTAGCCACACCTCCTTCCGGCTGCAGCGGACGTTGTCTACGCGGATCACGTAGACATCAACCCGCTGCTCCGGCAACACAGCAGGAAGCACCGGTAAGTGTGTGTGTGATGGGGGGGGTCGGGTGAGACAGGAGGATCCAGGTCCCCTGCAGCGGTGCGGGGGATCTGGATCTTAGTCTCCTAATCAGACCTCTATTTGAGGTCTGATTAGAAGACGACCCCGATTAGAAGACGAGGGGTATTTTTCAGAGCATTTGCTCTGAAAAAAACCTCGTCTTATAATCGAGCAAATACGGTAAATTCAGTTAAATGTATTGTTTGCGGGGAAACTTTTATAGGTGCCTTTCTTCTGTAGACTATCGCCATGTGGGAAAACCAAAAGTTTGTTGAACATATTAAGATCCATGTGCTCAAGATAGTGTCCATCTCTACTACAACCTCCTTTACCTTTAAAAAATATATGTATATATTCTATATTATTCTATAGCTGCCAGGATCTACCTGAAGGTAGGTAGGAGAGGAAGGAGAGACAAAAGAACAGTTCTGCGGTTGATAGGGCAGGCAAAGGGTTAATCCAGTTATCAGTCCAGAGGACAATGGGACATTCATTCTCATACGCATTCACACTACCCCCTCTTACTATGTTCCCCCTTTTCACTATGTACCCCCTCTCCCCATTTCTCACTATCTAAACCCCTTCTGCCCCTTCTCACTGCACCCCCCTCCCTCACCCTACTTACCTTGTTGCCGGAGCAAGCAGCAACTGCGACCGGGCCCGCGGCAGGGCCGGATTGACTTATGGGCTGATGGAGCTGCAGCTCCAGGCCCCTACCTTAAAATAGGCCCAGTCAGGACCGGACTGACTGGGCCTATGCGGCCTCTACGGCCGCATTGACGCAGAGCCCCTTAAGCCTGCCACAACTGCGACCGGGTCTGCCACTCTAAGGAGCCGGGAAGCCCCCACCAGGGCCGGCCTTAGGGGTCTGCGGCCGCACAGGGCTTAAATTAAAACATTAAAACCCCTGTGGCCGTAGAGGCCGCATAGGCCCAGTCTGTCCGGTTCTGATTGGGCCTATTTTAAGGTAGGGGCCTGGAGCTGCAGCTCCATCAGCCCATAAGTCAATCCGGCCCTGCCGCGGCCCGGCCCACCGGGCCTGGTTGGACTAAACAATTGTTACTTGGTAGACAAATATTGCATATTAACTTGGGATAAAAGTATTTTACACAGATGTATATAATCTACAACTATTGAAGTACATTGAGAAACTAACACAGATCAGACAGAATCCTATCACAGATGTATAAATTATGCATTCCTTATGATGCTCTTAAAGGGCTGCTAGGATTACAGACAACAATAGGGATGCAAATTTGTACAGTTTCTATAGCAACTGATGGCAATTCAAATACGTTACAACACAGAATTCAAAAGTCAGAAGAATGGTTGGATAATGCAAATAGGACCTAAGTGAAATTTTTCATAGGTTAAGATAGTTAAAAGTGCTGTTCTGCACAGATTTCTCCCCCAACTTTCTTAGATTTTGACATTATTATGTACAGTACTACTATAGTATACATCTTAAATAAGCTTATTCCTTTTTCAAATAACATTAATATACAATTTTGTGTTAGAGTAAGTGTATGTGTTTAATATATGCCTATGACTCTAATACTATCTATATAAATACACATATGGACTACCACATTTACACACTATATGGACAAAAGTATTTGGATACGAGCTCATTATAACAGGGACTTTGATGACATTGCATTCTAAACACAGACATTCATGTGAATTTGGTCCCCCCTTTGCAGCTATAATAGCGTCCACTCTTTTAGGAATGTTTTTCATTTTGGAGTGTTTCTGTGGGAATATTTGTCCAGTCAAGCACTGATGTTGGAAGAAAAAACCTGGCTCACAATCTCCATTCCAGTTCATCCCAAAGTGTTCGATGGGGTTGAAGTCAGGCCTCTGTGAGGGCCAGTCAAGTTATTCCACAGAAAACTCATCCAACCGTGCTGGAATAGAAAAGGGCCCCAAACTGTTTCCACAAAGTTTAAAGCGCATAGCATTGTCCAAAATGTCTTGGTATGCTAAAGACATGACTTAGACACTATATTCCATGCAGCTTGACCAAAATAAACAAATAGAAAACACTGGAGACATGAAGTCGTTGGAAAGTGTAAGTCCACAGCGCTTTATTACTGTGACGAATTAGCATATAACAAATAAATTAATAAACATGCAAATAAAACATGTTCATACAAACAAAGTTTACCAAAGTTTAAAACACCTTACAAGCAGATAACGAGAGATTGGTTATTGTTTTGATATGGATTTTACAAGTAAGCTAACATAACCTATGTTCTGTAGGGATATCCCACCAACTGGGTCGGAACACCCTACCACATAAAAATCCCCAGGGACTGAACCCGTGGAGTGATAAAACAGAAACGGCAGCTTGGTATAGTAACCAATTTAAAATATTGCCTATCTCCATAAAATACTGCCAATAACGAGATAAGAGGGAGGGCGGGGATTCACTGTAGCACACTGCTTTAACTGCAACTAAGCCGGTGACCCATAAATAGCCACCGTGACCCCTCCCAATAGGCCAGGTAATATTGCCCAGTCACTCTCCTTAACTAAATAAAAATGTGTCACTCCTACTGTCATTATAGGCCCAGTCATGTAAGTCCTTTCTCTTAATATCCAGGGCTTGTCTTTTTTGTCCATATAGTGTGTGTATATGTAGGTCAGTGTGTAACCCCCATGTAACCCATACGTCATATGCCGGGTTCAGCAGTAAAGCCGTGCGCACTGCGGCAGGGCGGCAAGACAGAGGCCTTGCGTCCCCACCACAGGACTGTCCGGTAAGTGACCTACAAAGGGGGTAGGGAGAGGGTAGATAGTGAGAAGGGAGGGTAGGGAGAGGGTAGATAGTGAGAAGGTGGGTTGGGAGAAGGTAAGGGGGGATAGGGAGAGGGTAGATAGTGAGAAGGGGGTAGGGGGAGGGTAGACAGTGAGAATGGGGGGGTAGGGAGAGGATAGATTGTGAGAAGGGAGGGAGAGGGGGTAGATAGCCTGAGAAGAGGGGAGAGGGGGTAGATAGTGTGAGAAGGGGGTAGATTGGGTTGGGGTGGGGGGCCCTTAATAGATTCTTGCAACGGGCCCTGAGGCTTCTAGTTACGCCCCTGCATGTAGCCCTTTCTCTTAATATCCAGGGCTTGTCTTTTTTGTCCATATAGTGTGTTTATATGTAGGTCAGTGTGTGTGTGTGTATGTAAAGTGTTAGTCACTGTGTTTAATATATATATATATTTGTGCCGTAAAGATTAAGATGTAATAGATTTAGTAGAGATGTATTATTCAATATTTACCTATTTACTAAGAAAAAATGAAAAGGAGGATTTTTTTCTCATCAGCTTTTTTAAATATAATTTCATTATAACAATGTGTTCTATTGTTTGCTAAACTATATTGATATGGTAATCCTTTAACCACACACCATATTTTGGAAATTTTCCACGTAATAATGTAATTTTATTATTTTGGGATATTAGGTTTTATTTCCAACAGGGAAAAGGATACAAACATACTACTGAAATTGTTAATGTGTGTCTGTGCTGAAAATCCACATCATTGTTCTAGCTCTGGGCTGATTAATGACCTCAGAAATGGAACAATGATTTGTTCCTAACACAGACCTTAAAATAGGAGAGTAAACTATATTTCAACCAATCCAATTATTTAACTGTAAACAGTTAAATTTTGACTGATATTGTACTTCAAATAAAAACAATTTTAATATAAAGTGGTTTAGTGGAATAACATTACTTTTGAAATGAAAGTTGTGAAAATTGTGTTTTATTTTGAAGAATAGTATTTTTCATGTAATCACATGTGGTTTGGAAACATATTTTCAGAATTAAAGAATAAGACAACAGCAAATTGTTAGTGTATGATGGATTTAAATAAAAGATATTGGAAATTTAGTATCATTGTTACAGTAAGAGAAAATGTTTTCCCTCAAACATATATTTACAACAATTCTTGTGGACCCAAAGGTACCATGAATTGCTTTTTTGTTCAGTATCAGCTTTGTAAAAAATCTTGGTAGGACAGTCTCATGTTAATTTCATGATTTAACACTTACCGCAAACTTTTCCGAGACATACATGTTGTTCAGGACCTAGAAAATATGTATATGATGTGTATACACACCTGTAAAACATTGTTTCATGCATAGGTACAATGTAATGGGTGTAAGATTATTATGTTATTAACCAAGAGAAAGCTGAAATTAGTACAAAATATAAAAATATAAAAATACTGGCAATACAGATTTAGAAGAAATGCATGAAATATGGTAATCTGTTCAGCAAATCCAGTAGCGCATATGTATATGTTACATCACCATAGGGCCCATCCCATACACATGTACTACTGGAAATTTGTACATATGCAGGTTGATGGGTGCTATCTACCCTTTGTGACTTTCAGGCTCAAAAGGGAAAAAACTAAAATAGATGCCAGTTGTTTCAGGATGTGATTAAATAACCAGTTTAGCCCACTATAACAAAGAAGCTTACTATTGGGGTTGGCATTTTATAATCCATAGTTAGGGAGTTAGAATGTTCCATCCTCTTGAAAACTCCCACTTTAGTGACTAAATCCCATTGTCGTTAGCAAAAACCTCAGCTAAACCATATAACCTTCAAGGTCGTTAAGGTAGTTATTTATACCCATTTAAGAGCCAATGTCTTCACAATGATTGCAATTAATGGAGGCTTTTTATATGAATACCATGGTATTTGAACATGCAATACAATATAGAAACCACTAGGAGTCACTAGTAAATAAAACTTTACATCAATATACTTATCGAAAACAATATACTAATGCAAGAAAACATTTCAAAATATCAGGAAGCTGATCTTAAAATAAAACATCTCTTTTGGTCACGGGGTCGCATTTTAAATATAGTTCTTAGAAATAAATGTGCATTACATAATCAGAATCGATGAAAGGGTAAAACCAACCAATATGACATTTTCTCAATGAAATTAAGCATTCTGCAAACTGATTTAAAATTAATCTGGTAGACACAGTTTGTAATTTATTTCCTTTTGCCTCTATATTTAATATCCTTGTTGTTAAAAATCTATTCCTGGGTGTATATAAAAAATAAAAACCATGGATCTATAGTCTCATGGTCCCATTTGCCATTCAGTGTGGAAGTTGGAGAGACTTTCTGTCATGAAGGTAGTTTCATCCTATCTTTCATTGAAAAAATCATGTTAAAAGATATCAAGGAAATTTCCCCCTAAATGGCTTAGTTTTTCTGGACTTCAACTTTTTGTATTTGAATACTGAACAGTCATTTGTTTCTTAAATAGACTTTGCCAGTTACATGTGCACTGGAATCAAGGGACATAAAACGGCTCCCAACACAATAGTTTTTGGTTATTGATTTGGGGGTAATTTTATAAAAACTTTGTAATACAACCTAAGGCTAGGTTGGCAAGTCCAAGGGCATTGGACCACCTCTGCCGCCATACAGGCTTCCCGTTGAGCTGTTGATCAATGGGTCAGTTATAAGGGAGAACTCTGATCTCCCCAACAGCCTACAACTATGCAGTGTGATGTTTTAGGTGACTTCCCAAACAGCAGACTACTGATTTTCTTTATGACAATGCTAAGTAGTCCATTCCTTCATTGACTTTAATCAGTCATCTTTTCTATTACAGATAATATGATATGGAGTTAGGGGTGTTTTAGTAATGGCTCCAGATAAGGTACAAATACAAATGGATAACTACATTATAGTGTGTAAAAACTAATGCTATTTTTACAACAGCAAAATATATTTGAAAATGTGTTCTAATCTGACACTATTAAAACGATTGGTGGGAGTTCCCTTTAAGGAATGCTCAGGATGCCATTTTGATATTTCTGACAGTTGTTATTTTGAGTAAGGACATGGATATTCAAGCTCCTACTTGCACAGAGTAACTGCTTGAGATTGTAGGCTCTGGGCATCCACTCTTACTGACAGCAGCATGTGACTATAAAAGTATAAAAGGAACTTACTGGTTGATCCTATTGCATGTCAAGAAGCGAGACTCTACCTCTGTCATCACTGATCATACTTCAAAAATTGAGTCTGTCTCTACAAATATTCCTGCTGCCTGGATCTCATGTGCCACACAGGCCACTATTAGGACCCCACACATCAAGCATTTTGTTGCTACTATAGAGTGCAGGCGGATATATAAATACAAATAATACAAAACATTAGGTTTCTAAGCACTGTAGGAAGCCAGTTAGGACAGCCCAAACTGTCTCAACTTCTGGTTGTGAATAGTAGTGAATAGTAGTGGTAATAGGTGCTAATGTATTTACCACTTCGAAAAAGACAGTTATTTAAAGGTTACAGGTGTAAGTGTAATATTATATATTTTTGATTATAAGAAATGTATTATTTAATTTTCATCATAATCAGACCTCCTTGATTTTCCTGATTTTTTTTCCATGATGGTGAAGATACCACCTACGCCATATGGAATGAGCATAATGAGCCAAGACACCCAGTGGGGATCCCTTCTAAATGTGAATCTCTCAATAATAAACTATTTCAACACAATGTACGTTAATAATAAAAGAAAATATAAAGTATGCTATTTTAGAAACTCAGTCTCATGTAGAAACCAGGGTGCTTGCAGAAACCTGGCATCATAGTCGATAGAAGATCTTCTTACCTTACGCATTATGTCCAATACACCTATTACTCACATACTCCAGGGAGACTTAACGTACATGCAAGGCACATGCATTACTCACCCAAGAACACTTTTTGATGATTTCTAGAAGGGTTCTGGTTGTCCTTTGTCAGTTCCAATTTTAATACATTTAACAATAAAGTGAGTACTAAGACAGGGGCTGAAACTTGGAGTTAGTTTTAATCTGTCAGGTTTTCACATTGTTTAGAAAAGTAAAACTTTGTTTTGATGTGACGAATTTTTGTTTCAATGTCAAACCAAAAATGCTGATTCTATTTGTATTTAAATAACTTTATGGAGGAGCAAGAGAAAGAATTTTCACTCATAGAACATCTTCTGATCCAACTAAAATGTCTTTCAAGTACTTGACATTCCTCCTTTCAAGTAAGATCAAAAAAGTACAAAGTTTCCATACTGATCATAACTTTGTTATTCTGTCTGTTTGGTGAGAACAAATTGTATGGGATCTGCTAAATATAGCAAAGCTTGATGTATTCTTGATTCATTAATACTATAGACATTATTAACCAACAACTATGGTCACAGTTACACAACAAAATATTCACTGCATACTGGCATCTAAACTATTGTTAAATCAGCATGTAACATTCAGAAAAAATAGTGTGTCCTTATGTGCAGAAATATCACATTGTTAGAAAAAGATGCCCAGCCCCTGCCAAATCCTCCTCCCCAAATGAAGAGAAAAACGTATTTATCTACTTTATTCCCTAATCTGACTTGAGTAATATTAAAGTGATGCATCAAGATCTAAAGTAGCTGAAGGATGACTCCTGATGTACTAACCCTTTACTTTGTTTCCTAGTGCAGTCACACTTCTATGGAGAGCTGCCTCAGATCGTCCTCCTCTTCCCCCACACCATGCACAGCAGGGCAGGGGGTAAATAAATCAACCGAAGTGGGGGTGTATATTACCAAATGTCACCTCGCCTACTTCAGAGATATTGCGTAAAAGTGACAAAACAACATATGGGAGGCATGGATACAAAGCTTTTCCACCCTTCACCCCTATCCCAATCCCGGTGGGATGGGGTTGTTAAATTAATTTAAAGGTCCTTAGGGGGACCTTGTTGCCCCTTGCCCCCACCCGCTGTTTGCTGGATTACTGAGGTAGGGGCTTACAAAAGCTATAAGGCCTGGACTGACCACTCAGAGTCTTAGTGGGTGAATCCAAATGTATTCTTCCTGGACAAATATTTTCTAAATAAATAATATATTTATAAAATACATTCCTTTTAAATTAGAGACAACTAGTGGCATAACAAAGAATGCCCTGCCTTTCCTTGTCAGATTTATGATGGAGGCCTCAAGCTCCTCCTTGAATAGAAACACAAACGGAGAGGAATTGATCCAATGCTCAGTTTTAAGGACTGCATCCACCCTGCAGCAGTTTAAAAAAGTAAGAAAGAATGAAAACTGAGGGGGAGAAGTGTGGAGGCACTGGCAATGGGGATATTGTGTTAAAAAACCTTGTTTATTCCTAACATGCAAAGATGGTTTATTTTTCTTTGCTTATGATGCATGGCTTGACTTCGATCTTACTTGAGCTTGTTCTGAAAGAAATTATATAGATTTCTCTATAGGTTTAGGTTACGTGTAAGCTGGCACGTGTAAGTGTTAAAGTGGATCCTTGTTAGTTAGTTGACATGGTAATACACATCACAAGTGTAACGATGGGGTGAGGAACCACAGTGCACAGGCAGCACAGGGGAACCAACCAACAGAACAGGGCACAAGACAGAGTTATTCACCAGAAAGGAATCCATCTATGGTTGAGCCCGTAGGCTTATTCCCCTTGCATTCTGACCAATACCCCAACTGAAGGATGGAACCACAGCGTACAATAACTGACTACCAGAAAAGTTGTAGTCAGAGAAAGAACCAAAATCAGGATTGGAGTAATAAAAAATGGAAGGCGAGCCTGAATCAGGAATGGAGAGAGTAGAGAACTCCGGGGAGCCGAGGTCGGGACTGGAGCGAACAGCGGAGTCGGATAGCCGAGGTCAGAAAGAAAAAAGGTCAGTAAACGCAATCTGGAGCCAAGATGAGGATAACTATCACAAGCAATGAGAAGAAGTAACTGAGAGCTATTTATACCAAATACGGCATTAAAGCCACACCCACCAGGTTTGGAACAACAAGTGAGAAGGGTTAGAATCATCCAATAAGTTAGAGAACAAAGGCCTGTTGCGGTGGCCATATTGGAAACCTAAACACTTGTGGCGGCCATTGCGTAGACCAAAACACTTGTGTTTGCCATACTGTAGACCAAAACACTTGTAGCGGCCATCTTGGAGCCATGAAGGGTTTTGGGGCAGTGTTTTGGGCAGCAGGCATGAGGGAGCCTTCAGGGACCGGGAAATAACAGAAGGGAGATGAGATGGTAGCCACAAGGTGCGGACAACCTCGGGTACCTGAGGATGCTTCGCCCGAGGTAACACAAGTCCATAATTGTGGTTACCATACATGCAAACTACGCAACAGATAGGACAACCAGAGCAATTTTTCCCCTTTGTAAGCAAGCAATTTCATAATGGTGGGAATACCAGAGACTTGGTTTACCTAGGGCCCTAAATAGCATTAGAGTACCAATAACATCAAAATAGCCTATAAGGTGGAAACATTGGTTTAATTACATTCTGGAATGACAAGAAATCATCTGATGAGCCTTGCAGTTCATGTACAGTACAAAAAGAACACCATGCTACCTCAACCATTATAAGGAGATCAGCTCTTGTTTACAAACTCTAATTGAAACAATCATTCTATGTAAATAATAGTAATATTAGCAGTGTATTATATAATGATGGGCAATATATATGTGAGGTAGTAAAATGTTTTGCACATTAATGCAAATATAGAATTTGTATTTTATAGATTAGCATCTGCATTTATAAGTTAATGGTCTGCATAACATGGTGCTATATTACAGTAGAAAAAAATCAGATAAAATGTGTCTATGAAAATTTTATGATATATTAGAAATGGGAAACCTGATGGTTTTATGGCAAGCATAGCTTTAGTTTTTTATTTAGGTACATAAAAATGCAACATTACATATTACAAAAAGTAATTATTACTAAACTGGAATCACATACATAAAAAGGTTTTTCTTGCATGATTAAGAAATATGGTCATGATTGCCTGTTATTATAAAAGAAACCTTACAAGGGAACTTCTTTCTAATATTGATTTACAGAACTGTTAGCCAGCCGCAAAGTACTATGATTGTATCAACCCTGAGCAATTTACTTTGTATTATTCACATTGTGCTGACTATGTTTATTGTGTATCCAGTATAAACCTTCACTATATATATATATATATATATATATATATATATATATATATATATATATATATATATATATATATATATATATATATATAACAAAATTATGTTGTCTTAAGATTTATTCCTTGTTTAATCAAAAGCAATACTATTTAATTGCTATTACCCTTTTGATATACATTATTTCAGTTTTCTTAAAGAATTTATTAATAATAAGAATTATTCTCCCTAGGGAGATTAGTGTGAAATACTCAATATAACCAGGAAACAAAGATTTTATTATGTTTCATTGGAAATTTCAATTATTACTTTATTCCTATCACATAGTGTGTCTCTGTCTTAGCTTTTCAGCATTACTAGATACACAGAATGAGCCAAGAAGGCTAATCTTCAGTTCTATTATGATTTGCTTCTATTGATTATTCTTTAAACCTAAAAGATTCATCACTTAAGTGGAAATTGGCCAACAACTGTCCATACTGGTTGCAGAAGATTCAAAAAAGAAATGTTGTTTATACTAGTATGTATGTTGCACTGAAAAAAATACTCTTAAGAGAACAATTATACAATAACATGCTGCATCAGCACTATTTTAACTATTAAACTATTAAATGTTAAAAGTGAAGCGGACATCGACCTTTCATTATATTGGTTTGCATATGAATGATCACTACCGGTTCACAATGATATGAGTTTTTGTGGAGACTGTCTTGTTAGGAAAGTTATACGACACAACTTATTTGAATCTATACACAACTGAATGGATATGGAATCACCAACATACTGTAACTCGTAGACTGTGCCATTCAACAAATCTGAAATCTCAGATTGATGAATTTAGTAAGCTCTTTTACCAGTGACTAACTTGAACAAACTTTTATGTTCCACCTATCATTGCTTATAGTGAACTGTGCCTTTAAGTTGAATCAGGTGAATAGCACCTTGTTCCTGTTTAAACTATATCCGCCCAAGCCTCCTTGCTGTTTTGTCTCTTCCAGGTGATATTCCAAAGCTCTTCCAAGCTGCTTCCAGTGTCAAGGAGACCAGCCTCTCTCTCTGTCCTAAACCTGCCGGGTATCTTAGACTCACTCTCCGCTTCATCTCAGCTCCAACTAGGATGTTGAATGTCTGACTGCTTCAAATCAAAGATTAGATACTTTATTTTTGTTATAGTTAAATTGTTGCAACTATCAAGTTACAAGGTATGAGTTCCACCACCTACTGGGAACCTCCCACCAAATATCTCCCCCCAAGCATTCACACCCACCTAGATGCCTGGTAAGCTACCGACATAGCTGTGACAGCATAACACCACCAACCTAACATATTAAACGTGGAGGGGGAGGGGGACAAACAACACAGGGTAAGGTGACAACAAAATGGCCCTCAGCCTCATGTCACAACCCCTTAAGTAACTACCCCCTAAACCCCAACCTATGAAAATTGGCATCAAGGCCTAGCACTACTCTGGATCCCAGTCAAGGGCCCATGCTGGCCCCCATGGGCATCTGTATGTAAAATGTACACCACAGAAACAGAAGTGGGCTTTAATAAAGCTGCCAGTCGACTTTTTTCCAGTTCACTGATGATCCTGCCTATGTTGACATGTTTCTGGCAGACCTTTCCAAAGTTTATTTGGGTATAGCATACACTGTAGTAACTCAGAATTGAACACATAACCCCATCAGTGGTAAAATGGAATTAATCTAGCAGTTTAAAATAAGAAAAGTCTAATTCATTGCTTTGTACCTATTGTAATGTGAAACTGTCAACTGAATTTGTTTACTATAGGTTTTAAAATGACAACTAAAAAATAACAATATGACATTTAACATTATTTGTGATACATATTTTAGCCGTTAAGCATAACTATTTGCAGGTGCTGCTTATCTCTGGTTTGATTTGTTATTTCCATGTATAAAGCCATAAATGTTAAATTATTCAATCATTTTCTTTTACTAATACTCTTTTCAATGGGGCAGCAAGACTGAAGAATACTAAAAACATTTTGTTATATATTTTACTCCATGTGTTGTTAATATAAAACTATTTTTTGAACAGAACAATATCATTTAAAATTATTTGGTCCAGCAAATTAAGGACATAAATAATAATGTGGATGGAAGACATCATACACTGCTTGCAGCTTAAAAGTCAAATGGTAGCATTAATTCAATGTGGAAAACTCATCTTTAGTTAATAATATAGCACAATGAAGCAGCCAGATGGTAAGAGGCTGGAAAGCAGTGTACATACAATAGTTCCTTTAATCTCTATGCTAACAAACATGTTACAGCTGCAGCTCTGTGTTATGGTGTGGGGTGATAAGAAAAAGAACAAACACTTTGTTTTATGTAATGCAAAAATAGCCAGTTAAAAAAAAGAAAGAAATCTACCCAATGAAATATTTACTCATAGACACAGCGTATTAAATATGTATTACGTAAGCTTGTATGTGTTAGAACTATTCATTATGCCACTCTTATATGACAATGAGTTCACATTTGTGTACATTGTGTACTAGACGTTGGATAACGTTTCAACTGTGTGTGTGTGGGGGGGTGCATACAAGGCTGTATGGAACAAGCAAAAAAGTGCTTTTGATACACAAATATATCATTGTCAAATAAGGCAAATTATTACTTTCTGCTCACCTGTTGCACAGTGCTGCAGCATTTGATGGTGCTAAATAATAATAATAATAATAATAAAAGAACCAAGTTTTCCAGTAAGTAATATCATTGTTTTTAGGTTATTGTGTCCTTTCTACTATTCCATAACATGAAGTAAATATTGACCTTAGAATACCCATAATTTCAATGTTAGGTGTTATAACTGTGTTGTATTAGTAAAAAGGGGAATATGGTTCTCAAATAACTTTTTAAGAAAATATGGTCTTTTTGTGCTTGTTATTGCAACTTTATTTAAATAATCATTAGAAGATGATTATTACTATTTCCATATGAAGTCAAGACAATCTAAAACTATAATTTATGCATTTATTATGGTATTTCACTTTGATAAAATGTAAGCCCTCAAAATGCATTTATACTTGAGCTTAATTGTGTGGAACATATGGGACTAAGTAAATGCAGAGCCAGAGATTATTGAGCACTATTATTCAGTCTATTAGTCTGAACAATAAAGGCATTAAGGACAGCTTCTTAATAGTAATCAAAACAGAACATACTTTATAATCTTTGTGCAACTTACTATAGTACGTTATCCCACTAACAGCCAGAGGAGACATTAAAGGCACAGTCTGGAATTTATCCATAACACCTATCAAGACCCTTTCTCCCATTCTACTTTTCATAATTCTATGGGGATATAAACCACAACAAATTTGGTTGCTGACAGTTATCTTAAATAAAACATATAGTCACACTATCCTTGGTTTCTTGTCATAACCAACTAAGGTTTGTTTGATACAGATAACTTGAATGACAACTTAAAATCACTTATAAACTTTTACTTAAGACAACTGAATAAACAGTCTGTTTATTCAATGAAAGTCAGGTTGGACATTACAAGATATCCATTGAGTTCTGCTTGGGCATCAAGTTTAATCAGCTTCCCATTGAGGAAATTGAATGCAGACACTCATTTACGTTTCTCTGTCACTGGAACTGGCAAAACATTAATCTTTCCATTGGTGGCCTGGTACTGTGAAGATAAACTTACAAGGTTACCTTGGCTTTTCTCAGTTTCTAGTATTTATCATTCTGGAGCCTTGTCTTATAATTCTTATAATTATACAGTCCCCCTGAATTTTGTTGCCCTGCTGATAAGGGTGTCTTGTACAGCGGGCAATTACTTTTAAGGGATCCATGTATAAAGTGGATATAGAGGCAAAAGGTGATTATGGTTACCTTATTTGCATGTGCCTACCCAGAATCCCTTGTGGTTGTGGCAGCACCATGAGATTTCTGAGGGAAAATCAAACCTTCTGGCTTGTCTGGTGTCTGTAGATGAGTGTTTAATGATGCTTCTACTACCCACTTTAGCGAAGAGACACGTTTCTTGATGTTATCTCGACACAGCCTTTAAAAATACAACTAGACATAGCTGACATAATTTACAAAGTATCTCAGTTACTCAGTTTAAGTGATTTAACAAATGAGCTAAATTCTTGCTAATAGTCTAGACACAAATAAGGCCTGGTCTTCTTATCTACAATACCAATATTTATTGGTTCGTTTTCATCAACAGCTGAAGACAGAAAATCCAGTCTATAATTTAGTGCACATGATTTATGTATTGAACACTGAATTCAGACTGTACAAAGAGCGATCAGTGTCTCATTATCTGCAATTGCTTTACATAAATATGATGGTCTACAGAAGATGCTTACCACAAATGCGTATTAAGAAATGATGTAACTGATTTCTCAGCTAACTTTTTCTTAGCTTCAGGACATTGAAAGACATAATTGCTTTATGAACTTTTTTTTTTGCAGCACAAGAAAGTGTTTGGGTTATTGTTTCCCTCCAGATCTTTGTACTTTTTGTCATCACACACATTTAATTCTGAAAATAGAGAAAGAACTTGAGTACCAAAGGAATACAGGGTGGAAACTATTCAGAGCTTATCGCTTTGTCTTCTTTTGTAGAAATGTTGTGTCTTTTAACACGATTCCTGCAGTTTCCCAGAACAAACTTCACTAGCACAGTGTAAATGATGTGTAAATCTTTTATTAGATGAACAGAGTTTGTTCAGTTTTTCCATATCGGTATCTTAAATAGATTTTGCCTTTTTTCTATGGGCAGCAGGATTTTTCACCCACACCATTAATCTAGGCAGTATGAGATTTGTAAAAATATATGCCATTGTGAAATAATAAATAGGGTTTCAGAGACACACTGAGCTAATCAGCAGTCAGTATCAATAAAGACCATACACTTAATTTTGTTAACTTTTAGGATTTTCATGTATCAATGCAGATATATACTGTATAATATATAGACATACAGAATACAAGATATTAGTAAACTACTCAAATTTTTAAAACAAAAAAAAATAATAAACTTCATTCTAATGTTTTTTATGAATTATTGAGAAAAAAACAATGTGCATTTGTGTATGGTATAGAATAATTATGTAAATATCTTATGTATTGCGGTTGTGTGGTAAGCAACACAACATTGGACTTCTGTTGTTTACAACATTGAATAAATACTGGAGTTGCCGAATGTTTGAGACATTTGTGGAAAAAATGATAGCTGATAACACTGATATTGAGCAACTATAGCGATCTCATAAGGTAAATACATTTAGTAAATGATTGTTTCTAACAGATGACTTTTTAGGATAGGTAAACAAACCTCTCCCTGTCTATCTTGGCCAAATAGGTCAATCAATCCTCAGTTTTGAAGCTGCTGCCACCCCAGACCTGCTGCCCCAGGTCTCGCTGGTATAGAATTGGTGGTGGGTTGGCGCTAATTCACATGGTTAAGAAATCAAATAAACACCTGTCTAGCACTGTATACAGGAGCCACCGAAACCGCTAATGCAGCATGACATCCAACCAGGAATGTTTCTACTGTCCTTAGGCTAGGTTTCCATTTGTTTTTTTTTTGCTAAAAACGCCCATAAAAACGCCAATAGCGCCACCTGGCGTTTTTTTAGTGGAAAAACGCAGCAGCCAGATGTTAGCTGTTCTTCAATAGGAAATCGCAAAATGCCATTTCCACTTGGCGTTTTTCTGTCTGGCGTTTTTTCAGTCCTCTTTGGCGTTTTTCTGCTTTTTTGGGCTCTGTGGCAATTTTTCAAAATTGCAGCATGTTCACACTCTGGCGTTTTTTGCAAGGAAATCTTGGCGTTTTTCTCCAATAGAAGTCTATGGGAGAGAAAAAACACCATGAAAAAGCCATGTGGGTTTATTGCCTTGGCGTTTTTTATGGCGTTTTTTCCACAGTTACAATGCCGAGGATGGACCCAGTATCTGTGTGTCCTACGAGAAATAGGCTGAAAACAAACAGTTTCACACAAAACAAAGTCCTGGACTGGTTCATATTGAATTTTACGCCATTTGGAACAAACATGCCATTACAAACAAACATACCCGACGCATCAACTGGATCCTGCGTGCCAAAAGCAACAGCAAACAATTTGCACCATCATTTGGGGCCAATCTTCCCAGAGGAGCAGACATTCGGAATAAAGCATGCCTTACAAACCACAGAAAAGAGACAAAAGGGTCTACCAAGTAAATGACATCAGGAGAGGGCAGATACTTGCCATTTATCCTAATCCCTTTTAGCTGGGTGAAACTTCTAACTTGTAAAGGCTGGAAAAACTGCCTAAGGTCAAAAAAAGCAATTTCCACAGAAAGGCTAAAACGCCAGAAAAAACTGCAGAAAAAACGCCAAAACGCAGGTAAATGCAGTGGCGGTTTTCTTGGCAGTTTTCCTGGCGTTTTTTCATCAAGAAAAAAACGCCGGACAAAAACCCAAGTGGAAACCTAGCCTTAGGGAACAAAATCACTTTGCTTGAGGGTCTAGCTAGTCTGGGTATTCTGATTTTCCAAGACGATATAGTAGATATAATGGACCTATGTTTTTGCACATTGTATGCTGTTGCTAGATTTAGCAAAAGTATAACCAAGCACATTACTTGAATTGAAAAATAATGTTTTTCTAGTTCAAAAGTGTTTAGATTGGATAATTTATTGTGTGGGACGCAGTACATATTATTTATTGATGTTTAATTAAGTAGAAATCTAAGTAAATATTTTACAGTATATTGAACTTATTTTACCCCTTAATTTCTTTGACAATGTTGTGCTATAAATTAAAGATAACTGTTTTTACCATTACGCATATCTTTATGTCAATAATATGTAGCTTGAAGTAATCATGATTCTTTCTGGAATTTAAGAGATATATTAAGTAGCATCTTTATATAGAGGTATAATGGTCTCTCGTTTGCAATAAGTCATGGATGAAGCATTTATAGATATATGAATATCGATTTAACACCTTCCTTATTTGAATCCTCTTTTTATTACTCACATTAAGAAAGAGTTATCTGTTAAATCCACATGGCAGTGTAATAGGACTACAAATTATTTTAGTGTTTGAACCATAGACAGTGGAGATATAAAACAATTTTGAGCATGCAACTGAAAATTAAATACCAGTCACGTTCACTGGTAAATGTGTATATATTTGAGATAAGGGCAAGAATATCGGTGAACATTGGGCTTTAAAGTTAGAATATACAGGTTAAAGGGTTTATAAAGAAAATGTTTTACATCTTAGAATAGGAAGATGGCCTTATTTAATTGTGACATATTCCACATTTTTGCAATACGCAAGACATTTGACAGCTGAGTGTTTACAGCAATTATAAAATTTGTTTACATAAAGCATTGTTCCCGCCACGTCCTTTGACATGTAGGTTGCCATTCATTTTATTGTCGTACAAGCAAAGGTCATTCTACTGTGATGTCTCCATACTTACTGTACATCATAAAATTGTTGCATACCTAGTTCACTTATTAGATAGTTTTGTGTCACAGGTCCTGCATTGAAGGGATGCTTATTTTTACTATAAATTGCTAGACAGGGTATATTTATAATCGCCTTTACCAATCTAGGTCAAAGTGTGCAGCCATTTCTGAACAACAAGAAAACAACTTTTGTATACTTTCTGATATTGATGCTTCAGCAGGTCGAGTTGTGTATGTGTGTGTGTCTGTATGTATATGTATATGTGTGTGTGTATATATATATATATATATATATATATATACAGACAGACACACACACACACACACACGTAGCAATACATATTTACATATACAGATGTGACTGACTGTCCTAACAGGGTGAAATGTTTAATGTGTGGTAAGTAAAGTTTATATAGTGTGACAGAAAGCAGGGAATGATAATGGAAGGAGTGTATATTTCGCCTTATATTTTGCAGGGTGGTTACCCTCAATAGTTTACTAGCCCCAGGGAAATGTATTGTTACAAATGTAATTTATTAATGTTTGTTGTTATTTGTGTGTTTTGGGTCCCTGGGGTGGAGCATTTGGAGAGTAGGGCGGGCCAGTGCTCCACTCCACAGTTTATGAGCAGCCGAAGACCAGCAGGTGGGAATCCAGACCGGATATTTGCGGATACTCTCCTAGCACTCACCTGTAACCACTAATTAATGGGAGAGGCAGTTAAGTAGCCTCCTGGTCTCAGTGCAAGGGAGATCATTTGGCTCCCTGAGAGCGAGAGGGAGAGAGCTGCCAAAAATACTGACTGCTGCAATTATTGCATACAAACTGTTATTTTGTTTGTTGAGAACGGATAAGCCGTCCAACTGTAGTTAGGTTGGAGATCTGTGTATTAGTAAGTGCTCACAAGAGCAAGGCTTTTGTTTTGATTTGTTTATTTTTCCTGTTATGCCTGTGACGAGAAATAAAAACAGGCCCAGCCTTTTATTTTACCCTCCTTGTGTCTGAGCCATCTCTGCAGCCTGAAAGACTGTGTGTAAGTAAAGATTCCCGGACAGAGTACCAAAGTGAAGGGGTATTGTGTCACATATGGTGGAGATTGCGGGTAACACACGAACAAGTCGGTAAGGTGCAAAAGAGACTAAAGAAAATGGAGGATGTCATTAAAGCACTTATCCAGTGCAGCAAGAAACTGACAAAAGGGCAGCTGAGACTAATACTATACAGCAGGAGAATATCGCTGCACTACAGCAACTGGTGCTAGCCCAAAAAGAAAACACAGAGGCTATGATCAGGCAAGCCGCATTAGCTCAAGCTGAAGCTCATCAAATGCTCAGAGAGGAGCAGCAAAATGCCACTCGTGCCATGCAGCAAGAGATCCAGGTCCTATCTGAGAGGCTTACCAGGGACACCGCAGAAGGACTGCAAGGTCCCAAGGTAATCAGAGCAAGTAACTATCTGCAAAAGATGGTGCCTACAGATGATGTTGAGGCCTACCTTATGGCATTTGAGCGAACAGCGGAGAGAGAAGGCTGGCCTGTGACTGAATGGGCAAGCTTAATAGCACCGTTTCTAAGTGGAGAACCCCAAAAGGCATACTACGATCTGGAACCAGACCAAGCAAGGGATTACAACAAGCTAAAATTGGAGATCCTGGCACGTTTGGGAGTTACAGCCGCTATCCGTGCACAGAGATTTCACGCCTGGATGTACAGCCCAGGAAAAGCCGTTCGGTCACAGATGTTTGATTTGATACATCTCACCAGGAAGTGGTTACAGCCAGAGGTTAACTCATCAAGCTACATAGTGGAGCAACTAGTTATGGACCGATTTTTGAGAGGTTTACCAGTTACTCTCCGCCGGTGGGTCAGTCAGAGCGACCCCCAGACAGCTGACCAGTTGGTTGCTTTAGTAGAGCGGTACATTGCAGCCGAAGAAGTAATTCAACATCCTGCAACGGAGCGACCACGAAACCCAAAAAGCCCCAGCAAATATGGTTTAAATATAAATATGGTATAAAGACTGCTCCTGGGAAAAGGAGGACTTTTGAAGAGCAAGTAGGCTATAATGATAACAAGGCAGGCTGGATCCATGCTGGAATAAAGCAGGAATAAAGACTCATCAGACCAGGCAACGTTCTTCCAGTCTTCCATTGTCCAATTTTGGTGAGCCTGTGCGAATTGTAGCCTCAGTTTCATGTTCTTAGCTGACGGGAGTGGCACCTGATGTGGTCTTCTGCTGCTGTAGCCCATCTGCTTTAAGGTTTGACGTGTTGTGTGTTCAGAGATGGTATCCTGCATACCTTGGTTGTAATGAGTAGTTATTTGAGTTACTGTTGCCTTTCTGTCATCTCGAACCAGTCTGCCCATTCTCCTCTGACATCAACAAGGCATTTTCGTCCACACAACTGCTGCTCACCGGATATTTAATCTTTTTCTGACCATTCTCTGTGAACTCTGTGAGTATTACGTTAATATCCCAGTAGATCAGCAGTTTCTGAAATACTTAATGAGCCCGTCTGGGATCAACAAACACGCCACTTTCAAAGTCCCCTTTCTTTTCTATTCTGATGCTCGGTTTGAACTTCAGGAAGTTGTCTTGACCACATCTACATGCCTAAATGCATTAAGTTGCTGCCATGTAATTGGCTGATTAGCTATTTGTGTTAACAAGCAATTGAGCAGGTATATATAATATAATATATATAATAATATATATTATATAATATATATATATATATATTCAGTTTATGCTATTTATCAGTGTACTTTCTAACATTTCAATTATTTTATGGTATATATAAACTAAAAATACACTTATGAGACTCCCCAGCTTTTAGAAACACAGAAGAAAAAACATTAAAAAGAAATTAAGCAAACATCTTAAAAAATATATTCTTAGGGGTACAATGCTTAATAATCACTTAGCCCAAAGATTTTTTACCCCTACATATATAGTCACAATTATATTACATTATCTGCAGCAATATATTAACACTAGCAAAATGTTAATTAACAAAATAACATGTGCAAATAAAGTACATGAGGACATCACGACAGACACCAATAAAAACTGTGATATATTTTCTTTAACTTTATACTTTTGACACAAGATGGCCCTATAGGGTCAAATTGTTTAAGAGCAAGCATTGTTTAATCTATGTTTGACTGCTGAAAGGAAATGTCAAAATAGAAAATATAACCTGAATAAGTAAGATTCGGATTTATTTAATTGCTATTCAGAGGTTTCACAGCATTTTTTTGTTTTTAGAAACGTTTCATAAGAACAAGTAGAAATCTAGTTCAATACATTAAATTGCACTGTGGAGGTACATTGTGTGATTATGGTTTTTTTTTTATCTCTTTGAGAGTTATCAGGAGCCTCAGAATTAGAGCATGGGAGGTGGTTTATCTGGGTATGTCACCACCTGGAGGCTTTGTGGTCACTGGAGTATTTACCTACCCATGCCCATGTCATCATTTCTAAATTCCTCACATAACTGCAAATTAGTAATCTGTGCTTTTTTATGCCCAAATTGATACCAATTTCTCTTGAAGAATTGTTCCTGGCCCTGATTAGTGTGTTTCTCAGTTTTGCTGTTGCTTGCTGTTCTTTAGCTCTGGTTTTTATCCCTGTACCTTTGAGTTTCTGTCTTGTCCCATTGGATTGTTTTACCTTACACTCTTGTATGCTCTTTATACCTAAGGTCAGTTAACTTGTAACCCTTGCACACAGGCACTGTCCATAGATACGTGCCTTGTAGGCAAATGGTTCTTCAAAGGATGCAGCAAACAGACATGTGCAACATGAGACCAAAAGAGTCAACCAGCCCAGTGTAGGGATCTGAATGAGCACCTGTCCCTGCTTTAAAGATTTCTGAATGACCCAGTACCTGCACTTATGACAGAGATATGTTCAATAATAGTTACATTATCTGCAGCAATATAATATAACATAATTGTGGCTATCTATGTAGAAGTAAAATATATTTAAGTTAAGTGAAGTTTTGTGCACATTAGGAAATGTACTCCTATGTGTCAGGCCCCATCCAGGCTGTGGAGCTGCATGTCTTTAGTTTCCCTTGTCTTGCTGCTATTCCCACTTTGCTGTAATTCATTCCTGGATTTCCTTATGCTCTGTTCTGTGCTTCTGATTCCTTGATTCCAGTTCTGCTCTCTGCTTCAACTCTGTTCCCTTTATAAGGTGGGCCTCACTGTTATGTTTGTCTCAGTCTGCAGTCTACATGTATGTCTCTCTGATATGTGTTTAGTTTCAATGTTCAGTTTATTAGTACTTCCGTAGGCAGGGTTTAGCGTTACGACCCACTGAATACTGGAGTACTTTGGCGTAGTGGTGGGCTAAGTATACTATGGCCATAAGATGTGAAGGAATCTCCAATTGTTATCTTATAGTCCTAGGCTAGTTCCTGTATTGTTGTGTGTAATATATATATTAGACCGATCAGCAATAACATCACCACTGAAGAGACTGATAATCTTGTTATCATGGCAAAATGGGCAAGTGTAAGGATCTGAGCGAATTTGACAAGGTCCAAATTGTGATGTGTCATCTCCAAAACTGCAGCTCTTGTGGGATGTTCCTGGTCAAAAGTGGTCCAAGGAAGGAAAAGTTGTGAACCGGCGACAGGATCATGGGTGGCCAAGGCTCATTGATGCACTGGGGGGGGGGGCGGAAGGCTGGCCTGTGTGGTCAAATCCAACAGATGAACTACTGTAGCTCAAATTGCTTAAAATGTTAATGCTGTTTCTGATAGAAATGTGTCAGAAGACAGAGTGCATCTCAGTTTTTTGTGTATAGGGATGCATAGCCGCAGACCAGTCATGGTGCCCATGCTGACCCCTGTCCACTGATGCCTACAATGAGCACGTGAGCATACGAACTGGACCACAGAGCAATGGAAAAAGGTGGCCTGATCTGATGAATCACGTTTTCTTTTACATCATGCGGATGACCGTGTGCTTCGCTTACCCAGAGAACACATGGCACCAGGATGCATCCATAGAGGCCCCACCTCACAACTTACAGGACTTAAAGGATCTGCTGCTAACGTCTTAGTGCCAGATACCACAGCAAGTATTCAGAGGTCTAGTGGAGTCCATACCTCAACGGGTCAGAGCTGTTGTGGTGTGTAGTCGGGGCAGCGGGTAGACGTCTACGCAATTCGCGTAGGCAACTTCCGCTGCGGCCCGACGCAGACAACCCCTGCTGCTAACGGCACACCAGTACAGGCTCTGCAATGCTGACACGCCAGGACAGGCTCTGCCACACAGACACCCAAACACATACACACCAGGACAGACTCTGCCACACCGACACCCCAACACATACACCAGGACAGGCTCTGCCACACCCTTAGCCAAAAACACACACACCAGGGTAGGCTCTGCAACACAGACACACCAAACACACACACACCTGTATAGGCTCTGCAATGCCGACACACCACGACAGGCTCTGTCACACGGACACCCAAACACACATACCAGTACAGGCTCTGCCACACCGAAAACCAAAAACATACACCTGGACAGGCTCTGCCACACCGACAGCCAAACACACACACCAGGGTAAGCTCTGCAACACAAACACACCAAACACCCATATCAGTACAGGCTCTGCCACACTAACACACGGGGACAGGCTCTGCCACACTGACACCAAAAGACACACACCAGGACAAGCTCTGCCAAACTGACAAACCATACACACACACCAGGACAGGCTCTGCCACACCAACACCCAAACACACACCAGGACAGGCTCTGCCACACTGACACCCAAACACACATACCAGTACAGGCTCTGCCACACCGACACCTAAACACACACACCAGGAAAGGCTCTGCCACACCAACACCCAAACACACCCACCAGGACAGGCTGTGCCATACCGACACACAAACACATCCACCACGACAGGCTCTGCCACACCGACACCCAAAGGTTACTTAAATGTTCAGTACGTTGATGTCCGGACCTTGCCCTTGGCTTGTACCTGACCACGAGTTAGTACTCCCACACAGAATTTGTATTGTTTTGTTTATTTCAGGATAGAGCTTTCATTTGAAATAATTAGAAACCATCATTTAGTATGAAAAATATCTAAAAATGTGTGGAAAATAAGGAAAAAAGGCATCATTTTCATAGTCTCATCTATAAAAACTATATGTAACCCGTGCAAACGGGAAAAAAACCCTCCAAAATTGTATTTAGGCATGTGTCCTGTTTTTGGAAACACCTCATATGCCTGGTATTTTCAATTATTTTGGTACACATGGTTAAATATGAATGGCATGCATTGCTGTTTATAAAGAATTTTTAAAAATGTGGAATGCTGGGAGTTGGGCCCCAATAACGGACAGAACAAAAGTTGACATCCGAAAATATTTTGTTAGGGGGATTTTAACACTTTTTATTTAACCATTTCAGTGCCCATCTGTTCTAAACATTGCAGTAAAATATCATTTTTTTAATTTTTAAACAAACTCAGTCTATCCAAGCACAGTATTTCAGTACATATTTTCCCTGGGTACGTGAAGTCATTGAAACAACTTGTAATTTGTATTCAGAAACACCCCCCTGCCTACAGGAATAACCCATATGTATGAGTAGGGCTTGTCTTTTATGCACTGTGGGTTCAAAATTGGAACATGCGCATTACAGTTTTCAAACATGGAGTTTTCACAGCGCAGTTTGCTAGGTCCATATCTCATGTAAGACACAGTAGAGATCCATTATTTCAGTTTTACCCCATACAACTATATATTTTCAAAAACTAGACAGCTAGGTGGAATCTAGTTAGGGGGACCTGCAGCTGATTCCGCACCAGCACCTTCCAAAGTTAGTGTAACAAAAAAAGAGTGGATATGTGAAAGAATAAAAAAGGTCCTGATTTGTTTTCAGTAACACCCCCAAGTGCAGCAATACCCCACATGAATGCATAAGTCATGGAATTTTGACAGATGACTTTTCTTGGCCCATGTCTCATTTGAGACAGAGTAAAGCTCCCAAATAGCAATTTAATAACTAATAACTAATTATTCCCTGAAAGCCCAAGGACCTTTAAGTCAATCTTTACATTTCAGTTAAGTGAAAATACTTAGGGGTTAGCTGATCCATTTGTAGGATAGTTATATGTGTGTTTAGATGATGGGATGATGAACAGATAGGTCCCTGGCTATCAATGATTCGCATACCTGGGAACTTCTGGGCTCCGGCTACCTGGAGGATTTGTGTCTTGACCCGGAAAACCAGAGAAGCGGTGCTTCACCTGGCAATCTCCAGGCAAACCTGGAGAGTTTCCAGGTATGATGATTCGTAAAGGGGACAAGTGATCAGGTAATAATCATGTTTTCATTTTTTATTAATAATTTTATTATTATTGCCTTAGTTGACCCCTCTCTCCTTCTAGGGCAGAGGCTGCCATAATAACCATATCATTACCTACCATTAAAATTATAGACTGATCATGTCTTTGTCAGTGGGCAAACGTACAAAATCAGCAGGGGATCAAATCATTTTTTCTTCACTGTATATACACACACACAAGTACATGGACACCTGACCATTAAACTTTTAGGAGCTTGTTGGACATTCCAAAACCATGGGCATTAATATGTAGTTGCCAATGTTTCTCTATGGATATGTGATTCCTATGTGATTGATGTTATATACCTGTTAGCAATGGATGCAGCTGAAATACCTAAACCCGAAAAATTACGAGGGGTGTATGCATTTGGGCCATTTAGTGTATATATAAATAAACCCAAAATGGAAAAACACATAAGTACAGCTTATGATTCAATAGCTTGTAGAAAAATATTTTCACATCTTCTATTTAAACAGGACCTACTATCTGGCAGATGAGATCCTGAATAACAGGTAATTTCTATTTGGATAATAGTATTCTATCTACAAACGACTTTTCTGTAAAAAGCAATATCATGCTAAATCGATACTCACCAGTTGTCAGGTTTGCTTGTGGAGCATTGTGCAGGAAGCAGATGGAAAAGTCCAGGCAACAGTACACAGGGGCAAATCCAAATAGAGAAGTCGGGGTCATGGTCCAAAGGTCAAGGCAGGCGGCTATCTATTTAAAACAGGTCACAGGCCAAAGGTCAAGGCGGGCAGCTTAGGTGCAGAGATGGGGTCCCAATGTAAGGGTCAGAATACAGATATCATCCACAGTGCTCAGAGCAGGTAACAAACAGGTACACAGCTTAACGAGTAAGCACTGTGTGCAGGGGCGTAACTAGAAGCCTCAGAGCCATGGTGCGAGAATAGGTTAAGGGCCCCCCCTGCCCCAACCCAATCTACCCCCTTCTCACACTATCTACCCCTTCTCAGGCTATCTACCCTATTCCAACCCCCCCAATCTCACTATCTATCCCCTCTCCCTGCCCCCCTTCTCACTATCTACCCTCTCCCTATCCCCCTTCTTACTATCTATCTACTCTCTCCCTACCCCTTTCTCACTATCTACCCTCTCCCTACCCCCTTCTCACCATCTACCCCTCTACCTACACCCCTTCTCAGACTATCTACCCCCTCTCCCTCCCTTCTCACTATCTACCCTCTCCCTACCCCCCCATTCTCACTATGTACCCTCTCCCCCTTCTCACTATCTACCCCCTTCTCACTATCTACCCTCTCCCTACTCCCCCTTCTCACTATCTGCCCTCTCCCTACCCCTCTTCTCACTATCTACCCTCTCTCTATCCCCCCTTCTCACTATCTACCCTCTCCCTACCCCCCTTCTCCGGGTGTGAGAGACGGCACGCACCTACCACGAGGGGGCTTCAGCCTATCAAGCGGCGGTGCGGCCATGCCGCGTGGGCTGCTGTCCGTGAAGATGCCAGCGGTCCCGGGTGTTGGGACGGCACCAGGCCCGGACTGGGACAAAAAATAGGCCCGGGCATTTAAGCCTGAGCAGCCCACTTTTATTTATTTATTGTTAAAGCCCACCCTTCATGTACCATCTTTGCATTTACTCACTCATTCACACAAATCATTAACACATTCATTAATGCAGTCTCACAAATCATTCAAGCAATTCATCCACACATGAATTCATTAATTGTCATACGCATTCACACAATTCATCCACATATTTATTCATTCATTCTCATACGCATTCACACTACCCCCTCTCCCCATCTTATCTGCCCCTTCTCACTATGTACCCCCTTCGCCACTTCTCAATATGTACCCCCTCTCACTATCTATCCCCTCTCCCCATTTCTCACTATCTAACCCGCCTCCCTCACCCTACTTACCTTGTTGCCAGAGCAAGCAGCAACTGCGACCGGGCCCGCGGCAGGGCCGCATTGACTTAGGGGCTGATGGAGCTGCAGCTTCAGGCCCCTACCTTAAAATAGGCCGAGTCAGAACAGGACTGACTGGACCTATACGGCCTCTAGGGCCGACAGAGTAGGAGGGGGCCTCTGTGTCTGACACCAGTGAGCAACACAGTTCCAAGCTTTAGGCATAAAAAATACCACTAAAATGAACATACCCACCCAGCATATCTCATAATGACAACACAGTACTGATTCTGAAACACTACCAAATAAGATCAAAGCAATTCACTGTGTCTCCAGTTTAGATCAAAGGCAAGTTTTAAATTAGTTTCAATTATGTATAATTAAGTTATAAATCAGCAGATATCAAAGACCTATTCACGTTATTGTTATTTTGCATTGCACTGTTAGATATTATTATAGAATTAGCCCTAATTTTCCAAATCATAGAAATGCAAGATTGTTTAATGAATACACTTTATTATTAAAATAATTAATGGTGGTGTTTAAACATTGCACATGTACAGTGATCAAAAGGGTTAAAGTAAAAAAACGATTAAAGTTACTTTGCATCAGTCAATAGATTAAATAGAAACAAAGAAAAGGAATCCCAGCACTCCAAACAGCTTCCAGTTTATTTAACGAGAACAAACAAAAGCAACGTTTCGGCCAAACAGGGCCTTTGTCAATAGATTAAATAGAACTGCCTGTACCAAATGTATTAATTTAAAATATCTTGGCAGAAGTCAATGGCTTTTACCTTTTTGACAATATTTACTTTTCGGATATAAAACCCATAAAATGGAGTAAGGCTAATGCTATAATATATTTATGGTATATTACTGCATTATTCAGCTTAATTTATCACTAAACTTCTCTAGTATTCAGGTATTTGTTTTAATTTCCTACAATACAATTTCTGCATACCCCAATAACACTATGCATACCTCAATAAATTGCTTAGGTGAAGTTGTTTCCTCTTACTTTCAATGTAGCTTTTTTTTAGAGGCCAATCTGGACACTAATTAACCCCTTAAGGGCCAGGCTGTTTTTTACTTTTTGTACCCTTTGGGACCGAGGCTGTTTTACCACTTTTGCGTTGCTCGTGTTTAGATCTAATTTTCTCCTCACTCATTTAGTGTACCATTACAAGTTGTATATTGTTTTTCAGGACAAGAAGGGCTTTTTTGTTCAGATACCATTTTTGATCATATTTCATATTATCTAATTTCCTATTATATTTTTTTTATGATGACAAATTTAAAAAAAAACCTTTTTCTCACTTTTATTTGAAAAATATTTTACTCATCCAAAAAGCTACTGAAAAAACCTGCTAAACAGATTCTACTATTTGTCCTGAGTTAAAAAATACCCAATATTATGTTTTTTTGCTTTCTTCTGTAAGTTATTGGGCAATAAGCTCTGAAAAATACCCCTTGTCTTATAATCGGGGTCGTCTTATAATCAGACCTCAACTAGGTCTGACTATGAGACTAAGATCCAGATCCCCCGCAGCGATGCAGGGGACCTGGATCCTCCCCCCACACTTACCGGTACTTCTTACCGGTAAGTCCCCGGTGCTTAGTCCGGGCAGCGTGTGATCTCTGACAGCTGGGGAAGGTCTGTGCGATGGACGCAGACAACCCTCGCTGCTAACCGCACCTCCTCCCGGCTGCAGCGGACGTTGTCTACGTGAATCGCGTAGAGCACTACACGCTGCCCAGACTACGCACCGGGGACTCAGAAGCTCCAGTAAGTTTGGAGGAGGGAGGGGGAGGGAGTGTTAAATGGGGGGCATAAGGCATTTCTGGGGCAGAGTGGCAAGCCAGGGGGCAGATGTGCATAAATGGGGGGGCAGGTTGAACAAAAAAGGAAATAAAAACAAAATATTTTTCTCAATCATAGCTTTTATTAAAAAAAAAATTGTTCACATAGTTAACATGAATTAACATTTACTGGTAAAACTTTTTCCCTATAGGGTCGTCTTATATTCAGGCTTTTTCTTTTTTTCATAAATTAATATTCAGAGCAAATACGGTACAATCTTTTTTTTTTAGTTTGTTAATTATTTTTGGACTTTTTTTACATTTTGCTGGAACCGAATGGTTCCTCTGATGCATAATTATTTTGAAATGTTACCCCCTTTTTTTTTTTTTTTTTTTTTAGCTTTTTTCCAAATTTTTAAAATATTTTACTAATCACATTGTGATTAGAAAGCTGGGCTTCATGCTTCATTGACTTGCATGGTTGAATACAGTACCTATATTCAACCTGCAAATGGAGTTGGCGGATGTTGACTCCTGGGGGAGGGGCCAGACATGGCCCCTGATGCCGATCTCTGTGTTGCTGAATGCCCCAACATTGATGCATTACAGCAACACTGGTTATGCGAAGAAAGTGATCCCTTTCTAAGCTTCTTTAATGACCGTTTTGCGTGACGTGCCTGACCCGTCAATGGACGTTAATGGGTTCATGTTAATACCGATTAATGTTAAAATGGCTTATTTAACCCCTTCTTTAATTTTGTTTACTATTTTGTACCTTAAAACCTAGGGCATTTTTACATAATGTTTCTTTAACCATAATTCTTCCCACAAAATTATACTATATATTTTTTCAAGCACATATACACACACATATATAGCATTCTTTTAATACCCTTTTAGATGTTTAGTTCAACATTTAGTATTTATAATACATTAAAATAATGAAAACATTTTCAATATATTGATGTAAGGGTCCTGAATTTAAAAATACCCAGTGTGTGTAGGTGTTTATGGTTTTTGGAAGTTACATTGCACAAAATTGAGCATGACCATTCCAAACCGGATATTTTTAAGTTTTATTTTCTGAACCCTATGTTTCATTTGGGACTTGTTTAGAAGCTCCCCAGCTTAGAGTACCCAGGGAGAAAAGACAACCCAGGGTAATTCATTAGGCACATTAAGACATGTCTTATGTAGCCATTTGTTCACCAATGTCTGGCAAAGGGAGCCATAATGGGCCCCCCTGGACTGCTGGCCTGTGCAGGAATGGTTTGTGTCCCTCTCATTCATTGGTCATGTTTACAACTTTGTATCAAACAGGTATATAAACAGAGGCACTGGCATAACTACAGGGGTCGTGCCTCTAGGGGGCCTGGTGCGACCCCTTCTTCCTATATCGCTGTGCTGGTTCAAAATTGGTTAGAAAGGGCCCTTTATAAACTATTTTGAACCGGCACGGGGAGACAGGAGAGTATGGGTATCATGTGACATGACGTGACCTTGCGGTGAAATTGAGGCTGCCCGCACAGGTTGTGAGCAGCCTGAGAGGAAGCTGCTGGAGCGGTGAGAGTTAAGCGGGGGCGGGGGTGCTGGCGGGGGTGCTGGCGGGGGCGGGGGCGGGGGCGGGGTGGGAGGTGGGATGTGTATAGATACATATATATGTGTGTTTGTATGTATTGTGGCAAGGTAACGGAGTCTGTATATATCAGTGGCAGGTTGGAACGCTCAATATTCCCCGCATGAGGAGGTTAATTGCTGGGAGTTAGCAGGTGGATCCAATTTACCTGCATTGAGGTGTTTAAAGGGCGGCCGTTAGAGGCATGATTTGTCTGAAAACAGGGAGAGAGACAGTCAAGCCAGAGGCCCTTAGACTTTATAAAAAAGGTATGGTCCAAACAAACTAGTGTTGTGCAGCTACTACTTTTATGACTGGGACTGGATTAGCTGGCAAGTTGGTTAGTGAGATAAGAATTTTGTATAGATAGTCTCCAAGATGGAGTAGGATTTGTTTTTGTTTTGTTTATTTATACTGTGAAGCGCAACACTGTGGACCTTACAGAAAGCTACAATAAACCACATACCATATATGTAGGGAGCATTTTTTTGTATGTTGGAAGGAGGCGCAAATGTTAAAGATGGCACGGACAAGTTGTTTGCAGCTACTGAAACTGTGCACTGTACATACTGTAGTAATAAATTGATTTATTTAATGTTTACTTATCCAGAGATAAAATGCCCTCCTGAATTTGCACTTAAGAGGACAAAACTTTCTAGGCCCAGAAATCGGTGAGAGGAAAAGTAAAGGTTTTGTGTTATTTACTCTTATTTCAATCTGCATATTTTATCGCAAAGGATTAATTGCAGAAACTTAAATGGTGGTTGGGATCTTCAGAGTGAAACCCAATTTAGTTTGTTATTCCCTTTGGTTTCACAGTCCTTCCCCCTTAAGAGAGGACCTTTTACATAAACATACCGTAGACCACTTTGCACCATGAACTGTGCGCATTTAATAATAAAAAAAAATAATAATGTATCTGGGATGAGGTATTCATTGCATGATGCAGTGCTAGAACAGTTTTGGTGGTATTAATAGCCAAACGTTTCTTATAAGAATATCATGAAGAATAATACAAATAAATAAAAAGTATGTTTTAGTTATTTGTATGGCAAATAGTAAGACTTGGGTATGTATAAGGGGTGCGTGTGGGTATAAGGGTTTAAAAATATAAACTATATGGGGCTGGTCTCCTAAAGTTTTCCAGGGCTGCTTTTCATTCCCAGTCTGGCCCTGTTAATGGCTCCTCCCTGCTGTTAATGTTTGTGAAAACAGTATTGTGGGGCTACTGGGTGCTACAAGATCAGACAAACAAGGCTTGAGATGTCAGAGAGTGTTGTTAGGTGGAAGCATTTTAATCGATAGTGCCTGAATGGGTTACTGGTTACTGCTAACTTTTCAGAGCTGCTGGCTATGGCTTATACTTAATTTTCAGTAGCTATTTGGAGTTGCTGGCTATGTTAGATAGTTAATACGCAGTCGATGGCTAATATGAAACACTTGAGAATAAGTTACATTTAGGTTGGATTCAGGAGAAGCACCAGTTATCCCCTGGTTTTATCTCCAGCATCACTTATCTCCGGAGAAGAATTAACCATGAGTTGGACCCTTTCAGTAATGAGTGCAATTGCAGTGGAATTGATAGAACATTAACCCCTTAAGGACAATGGGCGGTCCCTAAACCCATTAAAAACAATGCATTTTGAGCCCGTACATGTACAGGCTTTGTCATTAAGGGGTTAAGTAACACTTATATGGCTACTTAACTAGCAAATCACGTATTGATGTTTGTTGCCACAAGTGTTTGGTGAATGGTGAACTGTCATGGTCCCAATAATTTGCCAGTTTTTAGTATAGCCCATTTCTTATTAGATATTTGAGATGTTAATAAAAACAAAAGGGTCTGCATTTTAGGATCTATCCCTTGGATATTTGGACCGGGGCTGTGAAAATGTGGAATGGGTTGGGCCCCTAGTTTTTATTATTCTCCTATCAGTGAGTTATTTTGGTGTTTCAGTTATTCTAAGGCAGGCATGTCCAAAGTCCAGCCCGAGGGCCAATTGCGGCCCGCGTTCCGAACTGATAAGGCCCCCCAGATAAGTTGCCCAAATATAGATCTGTTTTTTTATATTAAAGGCAGAGTGATTTAACACCTGTTTAGATTTGTCATCCAAGTCACAAAATGAAAAGTATGCCGTTTTCAATAAACTTTGCATAAAACAGTTAATTTGCATTTAATTTGAATGGTTCAAAGAATGTCAGGCAAAATGGTCGGCCCTCGCACATGTTCACTTCATCAAATCTGGCACTCTTCGAAAAAAGTTTGGGGTTGCCTACTCTAAGGCATACATGTGAGTCCTGGTTGTAGTTTTTATTTTGAAGTTAAACTAAGTTATGATTTGTATAGGACCTGACCAAAAGACTGATAGGGACTAAACCCATTACATGAGGAAAAATGGGCAGACTCGATGGACAGAATGGCTCTTATCTCCCATTACTGTAATTGCGCCGAGTTTGGCTCTCTTTATTATTTACAGTGGTGCTGTTAAGGTCATTAGTGTAAATGTTCATCAATGTCAAGGATAGGCTGTCAAAAAGCTATGTATTTTTTATAGAATATTAAAGCACTTCATGCATTCAGAAACCAATAGGAGAACCAGTTGGGAGTTACGTTATGATTTAGTTGGAGTCAGACACAATAGGCATAGAATCATTTTTGTCTGGACAGTGGAGATCACACTAGTGGTGTGTCTTGACCTGCTTGTTATGATTTTTAGATTGGATTTAATTCAATTAGTGTTCCTTTTAATGCAATAGTGCAGCTGAGGGCTGTGGAGGTAGCAATCAAAAAAGCATTTTGACATTTAAATAAGATTGTGTCATTGTCTAGTGTTTTTTCATTTAGTGCACAACATGTGGGTTTGGTATATTAAATTATTTTCAAAACAGATTCATGATATTAGCAAACCCTGAGGTATACAGCCTAATTCTCCCGAGATTTGTTTAAATTCTAGTGTACCCATTATGCATTAAAATGCTAGGTTTTGTGGAGTTTCCGTTGTCACATTGTGTGGGGGTTCCAGAAGCTTGTAGATCTCCAGGTCAGGATACAGGTTAGATCTCCATGTTGTAGTGTTGGAGGCTAGTAGTGATATTTACAGCTTACTACTACTGTATAAGAAAAGTTCAGAGGTAATTAGAGATAGTATAGTGGTATAGCTACTATGTGGTGTCTAAGAGTAGTAGTGGCACAGACTTTGACGGATTTCAACTGTTGCATTGGCCTGAGTCAGGATGTTTATGTGGGATCATGTTGTCCTAAAATCTTTTGACATTTGGGATCATGTTCAGGTTGTCCTAAAATCTAATGACGGACGGGGCTTCCTTTGAGTTCAGGTTATTTAAACAAATCTATGGAAATGTGTGGTCACCTGGCCAGTGCCTAAGAGGATGATATGGTATCCGCAAGTGCACCAAGCCAGTGTGGGCTGATGAGCCATACTAGTTTAAAGCTCTTGGTGTATTTGTTATATCAATCCAGTAAATAAACAGAGGTGGCACTTTCATATTTCCCTTTCAACTAGGATCAGTCAGGGATCTGGAACTTTCCCTCTTCCCTGCCAGGGGATTGCTAAGAAGACTAACATTGCTATCTTCAACAGCAGAAATAGGGAGAGACCAAGCCAGTGCTGGCCAATACAACTGGCTTGAAACTCTTTGTGAATATGAAGGATGTCTGACATGCTAACTTGATCATCAGCTGGCAGTGGTTTATTCCTCAATTTCTCTGGTTATTAATATGGATTATTATACTGTAGGGCTGCAACAACTAATCGATAAAATCGATAATAATCGATAATGAAATTCGTTGCCAACGAATTTCATTATCGATTAGTTGAATCGATTATAAAATGAGGGTTTTTTCAGAGCAAAGGCTCTGAAAAATCCCCCTCATTATATAAACCGTTTGAGTGACTCACAGCAGCAGCTCCTACTTACCAGTCCCTCCCTGTAATCACTGTGACAACTGGCCCGCCCCCTTCCTTCTCCCAGAAGGCCAGAACCACATGGCTGTGACACTCGTCTAACTGTAAGTATAAAATTAATATTTGGGCTACTGAAAGTTAGGGGAGGTGGGGGTTAATTTAGGGGCAGTTATGGTTAATGGGGTGTTTAGGGTTAATTTAGGGGCAGCTATGGTTAATGGGGTGTTTAGGGGCAGCTATGGTTAATGGGGTGTTTAGGGGCAGTTATGGTTAATAGGGTGTTTAGGGTTAATTTAGGGGCAGCTATGGTTAATGGGGTGTTTAGGGTTAATTTAGGAGCAGCTGTGGTTAATGGGGTGTTTGGGGTTAATTTGAGGCAGTTGTGGTTAATGGTGTGTTTAGGGTTAATTTAGGGGCTGTTGTGGTTGACAGGGTCTTTAGGGTTAATTTAGGGGATGCTGTGGTTAATGGGGTGTTTAGGGTTAATTTAGGGGCAGTTATGGTTAATGGGGTGTTTAGGGTTAATTTAGGGGCAGCTATGGTTAATGGGGTGTTTAGGGTTAATTTAGGAGCAGCTGTGGTTAATGGGGTGTTTGGGGTTAATTTGAGGCAGTTGTGGTTAATGGTGTGTTTAGGGTTAATTTAGGGGCTGTTGTGGTTGACAGGGTCTTTAGGGTTAATTTAGGGGATGCTGTGGTTGACAGGGTCCTTAGGGTTAATTTAGGGGATGCTGTGGTTAATGGGGTGTTTAGGGTTAATTTAGGGGCAGTTATGGTTAATGGGGTGTTTAGGGTTAATTTAATGATGAGGACTGAGGGTTAATTTAATAAAGTTAACTTAAGGTGCAGTTAGAGATAAAGGGGGGCAGACTAAAGGGAATCTAAATCCTGGGGGCAGTGAAGATTAACCCAGTACTTATTTATAAAAGTATGGTGTCAGTGTGGTGTGAACGGGTCTGTGACTCTATGAGGGCACTATGAGATATCTGGGGAGGACGGAGTGACATATCTGGGGGTATAAGGCATATACAGTATATAAGGCATATGTGGGGAGGGCAGTGTGGCATGTCTGGGGAGGATGGAGTGGTGTATCAGGGTGTATAAGGCATATCTGGGGGTAGAGTGGAGTGGCATATGTGGGGAGGGCAGCGTGGCATGTCGGGGAGGGCAGCGTGGCATGTCTGGGGAGGATGGAGTGGTGTATCAGGGGGCATAAGGCATATCAGGCACAGTGGCATATGTGGGGTGGAGTGGTATATGTGGGAGGCAGCGTGGAATGGTATATGTGGGAGGCAGCGTGGAGTGGCATATGTGGGAGGCAGCGTGGAGTGGCATATGTGGGAGGCAGCGTGGAGTGGCATATGTGGGAGGCAGCGTGGAATGGTATATGTGGGAGGCAGCGTGGAGTGGCATATGTGGGAGGCAGCGTGGCGTGGCATATGTGGGAGGCAGCGTGGCGTGGCATATGTGGGAGGCAGCGTGGAGTGGTATATGTGGGAGGCAGCCTGGAGTGGTATATGTGGGAGGCAGCCTGGAGTGGCATATGTGGGAGGCAGCGTGGAGTGGTATATGTGGGAGGCAGCCTGGAGTGGTATATGTGGGAGGCAGCCTGGAGTGGTATATGTGGGAGGCAGCGTGGAATGGTATATGTGGGAGGCAGCGTGGAGTGGCATGTCTGGGAGGCAGCGTGGCATGTCTGGGAGGCAGCGTGGCATATGTGGGAGGCAGCGTGGCATGTCTGGGAGGCAGCGTGGCAAGCCTGGGCTCAAATGTGCATATATTGGGGGGACTGGTTGGGAAATAAAGACAAGAAATGCATTTTATCAAAGTTTTTTTTTTATTCTGCGGTTTGTATTTAACATCATTTGTTTATTAAATTATTTTAAATAAATGAAAAATTTACGTTCATTTTTTTTATCCGATTAATCGATTAATCGAAAAAATAATCAGCCAACTAATCGATTATGAAAATAATCGTTAGTTGCAGCCCTATTATACTGTTAATAGTTAATAGTACCAGTCGCCTAAAAGGATTATAGGGTTTCCGCAACTGCGGAAATTAGTAGAGACCAAGCCAGTTGTGGGCTGATGAGCCATAGTGGTTTGAAGCTCTTGGTGTATTTGTTGGGTGTAGCTGCCTGATGTGCTAAATCAGATGGCAGGTGGTTAATGGCCTTAAATTGGCCTGGTGGTGAAAAAGTAAAGTTATTATTCTATAACTGTATGGATGCTGTAGGCCTAAGCAGTCATGTTCATTTTCATAGTTTTTTCGCCAACCTTCCAAGATTCTTAGAATAGTTTGCGTAGATTACATGTAACCGTGGGGGAAATAAACATCAAAATGTATTTTTAGGGATTTTGGAAGTTACAAGACACAACATGCCCATTCAAAACAAAAAGTGTTTCCAGGCCATGCAACCTTGCAATTTATTTTATGTACACATTCTGTAGCAGATATTGTAATGCCCTTCATATATTTTATGTAATAAAGCTTGCATAGATCTTGCCAGTAATTAATTAATGTGTGTGTAATAGAACTTTTTCACTCCATTATTAGAGGTTAAATACTTCAGATACACACATATCCCCCTACTCCAAAACACAGCCTGCACAAACTCATAAGCGCTGGCCGGGGGGGGGGAAACACCGCCGCTGTGACAAAAAAAACAGAGAGACAGAAAACAAGAAAAAACAACCTGACCTGACAGATGAACCAATGGGTGGGTGGATGGGTGGGTGGATGGGAGGGCGGGACAATCACAGGTGCTGTGGCAGCTCCAGGAAGGCAAAGAGGGAGATGATCCCCCTTCACCTTCCTATAACCCCTAGGTCCCACAACAAAGTTGCAAGGAACAGCCAATAAGGACAGGGGACACTGACAAGCCATTAGGCCTAGGCCAGCAGTCATGTCCCCCTTCCTTACTGGTCCAGGGGGCCCCTTGACTGCTTAGGCCTATAGCCCAAAGCAAATACCCACCCAATACCCGAAATAAGAAACAAGACACAATTGTAGTGGGTAGGGCATGGGCCACAGCTTTATTACATTCCCCCCCTTTATTGACCAGCAGAACATAAACCAATAAATGACATAATTATATACTTAAACGACCCGCCAGCTACCGAACCTTTTGGGCCCGATAGGCGGTTATTGTACCACGTGCACCAAGTGTCTCCAGGACACGCCTCCCCAAGCCCGTAGGGCAAATTCCAGATAACGAACTCATAAGCGCTGGCCAGGGGGGGGAACAACACCGCCACCGCGCCCCCCCACCCACAGACAGCGCCCTATCAATGCCGTCTTGTAACCCCGCATTGAATATGTCAAGACCTATTGAAGTTAAATGAACTCCATCCTGACGCATTACGTCGCTGTTATCACCCTCCAACTCCTTGTGACGGACAACGACACCGCCAATACTAGAGACAAACTTAGAGATAGCTAAGTTAAATTTATGACGGCTACGTTCAACAGCCTTCGGATTGGAGAAGGACTTCCAAGCCGGACGAGGGATGACCTCAGACCAAACTAAGGTAACTTCTTTAAACAAAGCACAGCTTTTCGCTAAATCCATTTTAACCGCGTGGATAAGGTCAATGGTGCGAGTTCTACCAAGGTCATTGCCCCCAGCATGAACTAGTAGAATAATAGAGGAGGGAACAAACCTGCTCATAGAGCAGCACTCAGGATACAACTGATCCCACCTAAGGCCCCGCAGGCCGCGCCAACGAATACGGACCTGATCAGATGGAAAACCGAGATTCCTGCCATAGACACGAGATTCAGCCCGACGAGAAGCCCAATAGACATAGGAATGACCAATGATCCAGGCAAAAGTTGGCGAACGGCCTGCGGGGAAAACAAGAACATAAATTACATAACAAGCAACTGGGGACGAACATACCGACGAAAACGATTAGAGCCCCATCTACCAATACGCTTGATGCGCACAGGAGGCAGGCCAGCACGGTGAGCCTCAGTTGCAGCCCCAATGCGGAAGGAATGAGGGGCAAATTGCTTAGGGTCGAAACCAGCGCAAGCAACACACCTACGGAAAACAGAAGAAAATTGATAGCGGGTTAAAGGTAAGCCATTCTGATGTACTAACAACGGGCCGCGAAGTGACGGACAAGAGGTGAACCGGACAGAAAGAACCATCCGTAGCAAACAAACGCACAGGAACACCAAGGCCCTGCTGATCCGTCTTAGATCTTCTAACCAAAACAGACACCGAGGTAGGGGCCAAAGACACATCCTCAACAGACAAGCCACCAGGACGATACTTACTGAACGACACAAGCTCACCCACTCTGAAGGCACCAAAAAAGGCAAGGGAAAAGGCCACCTGAAATAGAAGGGACTCATAGGGAGAACTGCACAGAGACGGAGTGTGCCCAAGGAGAGCCTTAAGCAATGCAAAAGATACAGGACGACGAGTATCAGGGAGCTTACCCCTCCTCCAGCCCTTAGCCACCTTCCGTATGAAGAACTCGCTGGCAACATCACGCCAGCCCATGAGCCGAAACAAAAAGGATAGAGCGGACAGATCATGCTCAACCGTGGACCCGGAGACCCCAGCCAATCTGAGCTCGGACAGATATACCAGGACTGCCCACCTCCTACCGTCATCATCCAGAAAGCCACGCTCTGACTTGGCCAGACGAAGCCACCTTTTCCACACCCGACCGTAAGCCCGACGAGACTGAACCGACAGAGAATCCTGAAGAAGGGCAACTAAATCCCGGAAGCGAGATTCCATAATTGCCGGGGAAAAGGAAGACCAAAAGGAGACGCCTCTGGAGCAGCCGACCGGAACCTCTGAAACTGAAACCGGGACAAGGAGTCAGCAATAACATTAGAAGAACCTGTAACATGCTTAGCCCTAATCCATATTTAAACTGGAGACAACGAAGGACCAAGTGACGAAGTAGAGCTAAAACCGGAGGTGAACTGGACGTGGAGCGATTGATGACATGTACCACGCTCATGTTGTCAGAACGGAAAAGAACCCGCCGGTTGGCAAGCTCCAAGCCCCAAAGTTCAACAGCCACGATAATAGGGAACAGCTCCAGAAAGGCCATGTTCCGTCTGAGTGCCGAATCTGACCATTCAGGCGGCCAAACCTCAGCGCACCACTGTCCCCTAAAGTATGCCCCAAAACCAATTTCGCTGGAAGCGTCTGTGAACAGCTCCAAGTCCGAGTTGGAACACTCAGGCTGTTGCCAACACGTCTGGCCATTGTATTGGGCTAAAAAGGTCGACCACACTTGCAAGTCCTCCTTAATCTGGCGAGTGATTCTGATGAAATTAGAGGAATGCTTAATACCAATAGTAGCCAGCGACAATCACCTACAAAAGGCTTGACCCATGGGCATCACTCTACAAGCAAACACCAGGTGACCCAACAACGACTGGACCTGTTTAAGCTTCATCTTGACAACCCCCAAAAAACGGTCTAACAAACGGGAAAGAGTGTGTAGTTTAGCTTGTGGCAAACGAAAGACCATAGAATCGGTATCTATCTCTACGCCTAAAAAAGACAGAACAGTGCAAGGGCCTTCGGTCTTATCACTGGCCACAGGCACACCAAACTCCTGAGTAACCTCCATAAACGTGCCAAGAAGACGGCTGCAGACATCAGTAGCAGCGGGACCCACAAACAGAAAATCGTCTAAATAGTGCAAAGCACCACTCAGGCCGCACCTGCGAGACACGACCCATTCAAGAAATGAGGAAAAATCTTCGAAATAATAACAGGAGATGGAGCAGCCCATGGGCAAACACATGTCATAGTAATAATCTCCACGGAAGTACATGCCTAACAAGTGGAAGCAGTCCGGGTGGATGGGCAGCAAACGGAATGCAGACTCAATGTCGGATTTAGCCAGCAAACAAGATTGCCCCGCAGCCCGAACCAGCTCCAATGCCCCATCAAATGATGCATACCGAACCCTACTCTCCTCTTTATCGATGCCATCATTAACCGAAGACCCCGCTGGGAAGGAAAGATGGTGAATTAACCTGTATTTTCCTGGCTCCTTTTTAGGAACCAGGCCCAGCGGGGACACTCGGAGATTTGAAAAAGGAGGGTAAGAAAAGGGGCCTGCAATCCTACTGGCAGACACCTCAGCCTGCAGCTTTTGTGCCACCAAATCTTCATTTAACAAAACAGAACGCAAATTATCGGCAAACAACAACTCAGAAGAAGGAACAAAAGGTATCCAAAACCCTCTAGAAAAACTATCCTCTAGCAACAACGCGTCACGCCTATTGCTGTACTGCGCGAGCCACGGGCGCATCTTTACCACGCTCACCGGCGTCCTCCCCTCGGGCAGGGTCATCTCTGGCGCCCTGCTTGGGACCTGTCCTACCTTTTTTAAAGCAGTGAAGGGCCGGGTGGGCTCCACCGCAGTGCAAGCATTCATGCTTGAAACGGCATGAGCTGTACCAGCGGCAGTGGCTGTCATTATAGAGCCAACATATCCCTTTTTTAAAACCTGCCGCTGCTCCGCTGGGGGCAGCGGCTGCCCCAGGAAAGGGCATCGGGCGAGACGGGGTCATTAACAACAACCACAAGTTACCATCCTGCATATTAAACGTGAGACCTGGCCTCACTGACATTTTCTGCCTAAATTGTTGGTCATATTTGAACCAGCACTGACCTCCGTAAACTTTATAGGCACCCCAAATAAGGTCTAAATACGCAAATAAAGATGGACCACGCTCAGGAAAACGTTCACATAAAATCCCTGCAAAAGTGGCAAATCCCTGCAACCAGTTTCCAAAGGTACGGGGGAGTTGACGTGACTTATCTGACTCCGGACCCTCAGTCCTCCTAGTGGACAGGGGACACTGACAAGCCATTAGGCCTAGGCCAGCAGTCATGTCCCCGTTCCTTACTGGTCCAGGGGGCCCCTTTCTGTGTAGTTTTAAGCAGACCTAGACAAACTATGAAACCAGTACCCAATCTCTTCATCCACATTAAATAGAAAACTTTGTACCTAGCTTGCTCAATACCCTAAGCCACTAGTTTGCCTGTAAGGTAGAGCCTTGATGTTAAGTATGGCTTTTGCTAAAGATTGACATTTACTAGTTCATTTGAAACTACCTATACAGCTTAATTTTTACTTTCATGCAGTTTCTATGAAAATTAAAATAATAAAGGATGATATGAACTGTATGTCTGCACTAACACCTACATTTGTAATGCAAAGCAAACAACTTTTAAGCATTTATTAAATATGTAATCACCATTTTAAAGACAAACACATTAGTGGTAATTTCCAAAGAAACAAATGTTCTTATGTTTTGACTATTGCTTCTTCACTTTGATATTGCTTAATAAGACAATAAAAATAATTGAGTAGTTTAACAACGGTCTGTGTCTCATTATTACATTACTTAAGGGTATTGTACACTGCGGTTTCTGTGATGCTTATAACTTCTTAATTACTACAATGTAGTATGCATATTATAATCACACCATGCATATTATTTTGAGTACGTTTACGACTGCTGAATAAATTCACAATAGCAATGAAAAAAAGACCAAAATTATTCTGAAAAATTAAGTATGTGAAATCAAGAATGGTGAGCAAACATGATCCTTTGCTGTATTTGATGTGGACAAATAACCTACACAACATTTTATCATGAACAAATCTATGTGTGTGTGTGTATGTATATATATATATATATATATATATATATATATATATATATACCGTATTTGCTCGATTATAAGACGACCCCGATTATAAGACGACCCCCCAAAATCAAAATATTAATTTAGGAAAAAAACAAAAAGCCTGAATATAAGACGACCCTATAGGAAAAAAGTTTTACCAGTAAATATTAATTCATGTAAATTATTTTTTCATGTTTAATAAAAGCTATGATTGAGAAAAATATATTTTTTAAATTTCCTTTTATTTGCCAACCTGCCCCCCCCAGTTATGCCACTCTGCCCCCAGAAATGCTTTATACCCCCCTATTTGCCACTCTGCCCCATGATATGCCTTATACCCCTATATGCCACTCTGGCATATAGGGGGTTAAAAGGCATATCATGGGGCTGAGTGGCATATAGGGGGTTAAAATGCATTTCTGGAGGTATATAGGCATATCATGGGGCTGAGTGGCATATAGGGGGTTAAAATGCATTTCTGGAGGTCCAGAAATGCATTTTAACCCCCTATATGCCACTCAGCCCCATGATATGCCTTTTAACCCAGCATGTACTGGCTGCAATCACACTCCTATCAAGCCAAGGCAGCCAGTACATGCTGGAACCTGGGGATGATAGTAGTGGGATTACAGCCTCCCTATGCCATGCTACAACCCCCACCCCCTTACACATCCATGCTATCACACACAAACACATTTAAATATTCATTCCATTATTCACACATACTTCACACATTAATCACACATACTTACCCAAAAACCCTCCCCCACCCCCTTACCTGAACTGCAGATCTCTCACTCGAAGACTTCTGCAGGGGACCGGCTGTAGAGCAACTTCTCTGGCCCCGCCCCCAGAGGAGGGAGGGGGAGATAGAGCTCTGTGAGGACGCTGCAAGCTTCCTGTCCTCCTGCTTCTAACAGAAGAGACGCTGCTCGCGACCGGTAAGCAGCATGGCCCCAGCAGACATTTTTTGGGGGGTCTGAGAAGACGACCCCGATTATAAGACGAGGGGTATTTTTCAGAGCATTTGCTCTGGAAAAAACCTCGTCTTATAATCGAGCAAATACGGTATATATGTGTGTGTGTGTATATATATGTATGTATGTGTGTCTACAGTATAACTCTTTATGTTATATCATCAGTTTATTTTGTCTGGCTGATATTCTTTTGTTACTCCTGGACCGCCACCTGCCGTTTAAGTGAAGGAGGTTAAAAATAAATCCTCTTCAAATCACTCGCTGAGTGCTACCTGCAAATGAAAAAGGGTCACTTAAGCCTTTTTAAGGGCCCATTCAGCTGTGACCAATGAAGCCCTTGCACCTCAATCTTCAGCCCAAGCAAAAGAAATAAGGACCATATACACCTAGTGTCATTTACACTGAGCCCACATGCACTCACCTTTAACTAGCAAAATTTTGTGAAAATGCAAGTTCGTTTGTGACAGATAACTTGACTTCTTAGTGAAAAGACCCAAAACATTATGTTTAAGAACACTGAGAGTGCTATTTGCTTACTGTTTTGTTTAGTTCTGTGCCTAATTTCATGTTTAATGTATGCATGTTTAACTTGAATCAAAGTACAAAAACATATTAAACTTAATTTTCAGTAGGAAATCAAGTGGGAAGGCATGCTGATATTGGCAGACTAATATAGATTAATTCACCAATTTCGTCTTAATTAGCTATAAGTTTTTATGTTGATAAAGTTAAACGTTTTCTTAACATCAGTTTAACTAATGAACCAAAATGTTAAATGATTCCACCACTGGCCATTTAAATAATGACAGACACTTGTGATAAACCATGTGTCAGTGAGGTAGGGTGTAATTATTAATTTGCCATCTCTCACCACTTTTATTGACAATTAGTTTGGTTAATATTTTTAAATTATTTGTGTGTGGTTTGTTTTTGTCCGATTGCCCCATTTCAAACATGTTTTCTTTATTTTTTGTAGGTGTTTTGTATCTTAGATTCCTTTTGCTTAAAGTATTATTATTTCAGGAACATTAGCTGATTTCTGCTCCAATTGTTTTAGGAGGTAGATTGGATTCACATTCAATAATTTTTTTTGCGTTGTTTTTATACCATGAGAATGCAGGTCTGACTCTCAGTAGCAAAGGAATTTCAGTGTCTCGTGAAAAAATATTGACTCTAAATGTTTAGATCTCAGAGGGTAGTCACTTGTTTTCTGGTGTTCAGGTACATATTTTTAGCATCCAATAACACGTGAAGCTACCAAAGCCTTGCCTGACAAAAGGATTAATTGTAACTAACATACCCACTAACCCGTCAAAAACACACTTCATGCTGTGAGGAAAACAATGATACTGTGCACTTGAATGACACAATTTCTGTCAAGAAACATAATGTCCCAACTGGCTATGCAGCTGGTAGATGTTTTTTGGCTGTCTGCCAGTACATCTTACTTTCATGATTTTTTTTCTTTCTCTAGTATTTAAAAGCAAGCAAACAATAACAGATTGCATGGGCAATACAGTTGTAAAAATACAACAGTGGATCCAGAAGGTATTTTAGCCCACCAGGCCACAGAATATAAGCAGAACCCTTAAAATACTTGAAAATAAGACTAATTAAATTCTAGCATACAAATTAACACTGGTGAGGATTGCCAAGATTCATGCATTATTAAATAAACATAGTTGTTACATAGTTTTTTGCAAGATGCAGTTTAGTTAAACACTTATACTAACAAAATCACTTGCTAAACTATATTGTTTTAGTTATTTTACATAACTGTACCACTCAAAACATAGTATTTGATGGCTGATAAGAACCATCCGGTCCTTCTAGTTTGCCTATTTTTCTTGATATAAGGATTAAAACATTGATAAATTAAGGGCCAAAATCACAAGCACGGTTAAATTTTAGAAATTGGCTAATGCATTACTGTTCAAATGGCAAGGACAGGAAGACCACAGATTTTAACCTATAATTCACTAGGTGTTTTTAATCAGGATGAATATTTGCAGAAACAATGAAGGTTAGCCAGGCATTCCTGTTTTTTTGGTGGCTGATGTACACTCACTGGCCACTGTATTAGGTACACCTTGCTAGTATCGTGTTGGACCCCCTTTTGTCTCCAGAACTGCCTTCATTCTTCATGGCATACTTTCTACAAGGGGCTGGAAACATTCCTCAGAGATTTTGCTCCATAAGGACATTATGGCATCATGCAGTGCTGCAGATTTGTAGGCTGCACATACATGATGCAAATCTCCCTTGTCACATGTCAAAAGGTGTTCAATTGGATTGAGATCTTGTGACTGTGGAGGCCATTGGAGAACAGTTGAACATTGTCATGTTCATGAAACTAGTTTGAGATGATGTGAGGTTTGTGGTTATTTGAGTTACTGTTGCCTTTCTGTCATCTTGAACCAGTCTGCCCATTCTCCTCTGACCTCTAACATCAACAAGGCATTTAGTCCACACAACTGCTGCTCACTGGATATGTTGTCTTTTTCTGTTTCTTCGTAAACTTAGATTGTTGTGCGTGAAAATCCCAGTAGGTCAGCAGTTTTTGAAATACTTAGACCAACCTGTCTGGCACCAACAGCCATGTCACGTTCAAAGTCACTTAAATTCCTTTTCTTCCCCATTCTGATGCTCGGTTTGAACTTCCGCAAGTTGTCTTGACCATGCCTACATTCCTAAATGCATTGGAGGTGCTGCCATGTGATTAGCTGATTAGTTATTTGTGTTATTAAGCAATTGAACAGGTGTACCTGATAAAGTGCATCTATGTAAGTGCTCATTTCTCAAATGAGAATGTTCTATGTCCATACTAGTAGCAACAGGAAACATAGTGATAATAAAAGACTACATGTTGTTAGATTTTTTTTATGTATCAATGCCTTGACTAAAAGTAGTTTGATGTATAATACACATGTTTACATGTGTGGATCTGTTGCAGGATGGACATTTAACAAGCATTGTATTACATGTTTTTAACACTGTAATAAATGGATGTTCTGCAGGTGTTATGAAATAATCCAACATACCATTCTGACATATATTTGTGTTTTTTTCTTAATGCGTCTATAATAAAATATCATCCAGTTCATTAATACCACCAAAGTTCTTTAGTCTTGGTTATTGTACTGATACTTCATTATTCGAGTGGGACATCATAAATATTTGAAAATTGGGCAGAAGTAACAACATTAGATTATCTGCTGGCTCTGGTTAATAAGAGGTCCCAAGAGGTTTCTCATATTTTGCATTATTTAGTTTTACATATAATGCCTTGTAATGTGTGTTGGCAGTATGGTGGAGAGTATTTTAAATGTAACCCCCCCCCACACACACACACACACACACACACACACACACACACACACACACACACACACACACACACACACACACACTTGTATATTAACTGAGCTGCAACTTGACAGTTAATGAATACTTAATATGTTATTTTTTTCCTCTTTATCGTCACTAATATATGAATACTTTCTACTAGATCAATATGAGCTTGGCATATAGTCATGGAAATACTAAATTATCCATGAGCTCAGTACAGGGGTGTAACTAGAAACCACAGGGACTTGGTGCCAAAATTGCCTCAGGATCCCCTCAACTTCACCCAACAACATGATCCACAGTGCCAGCTTTGCTCTAAATAGCTTGTGAGTGCTGTTTTGCCACAAACAACTTGCGAATGCCCTTTCCCCAAGCATCTTTTCAGTGCCATCCTAACCCCCAAACAGCCTGCCTCTGTCATCTTTGCATCCAGCTTGGAAGTGCCCCAAACAGTTTATCTATGCCATCTTTGCCCTAAACAGCTTGTCTGTCCATCACTGTCGTCACATAACTTGTCTGTGCCTTATTTGCCCCCCCCCCATATACACTTTGGCACACTATAAACACTATTACACATATTATACATGCTAACACACACTTACTCATACTTACTAATACACACATTAATTCTAACACAAACCCCCTCTCACACTACTCATCCTAACACACACTCTTACACATTTTTACACACAACTTACACATCCATACATATACATAGACATCCATGCTCAAACACACTTATACATGGACAATCATGCTCACACACACTTATAGATGGACATCCGTGCTCACACACACTTATACATGGACATCCGTGCATATAAGCACAATATGTAATTAAAATATAAGTGTGAGACTAAATAAATTGTGGGTCCCTGGGGGGGGGGTATCCACAAGATCAGGGTGGGCTGGTGCTCCATCAGTCTTATAAAATCCAGACCAGGATTTACAGGTGACTAACTACATCTCACCTGATCTAATTAGGATAGTTTAAAAAAGATCAGGTTGGTGCAATTCACTCTCCTTCTTATCCCACCCAAGAAAGCTGCTGGGCAAAAACCTTGCTGGTTTATTTTTGTTTGGTTGCAATTTTTTGTTGGGAGGTGGGAAGCCACTCCAACCAAGAGAGAAAAAAACTGTGTTTAGTTAGTGCTCAGATGAGCAAGGGTTTATTTTGTTTATTTCGTATTTTGGTTTTGCTGCTGATTTGAAGAAAATAAATCTATACAATTTTAGCTGGATCTGGAATTGGCTTTTATTTTACCCTAGAAGGCAAGTGGTTCTTAAAGATCCTCCTTGTGCTTCAGAGGACATTCATTCACAATAGACATCCATACTCACACACAGAAACATTCATGTTCACATACATTTACAATATACAGAAACATTCATGCTTAGAGAGATTTCAGTTTGTTTTGCAATTTAATTGTTCATGTTATAGGTCACATTAAAGGTGGAAAAGGTTTTGACATTATTTATCTTTGTCTCATTCTTTAACATCACAAGAACCTGGCATTTTAACAGGGGTGTGTAAACTTTTTATAACCGCTATACATACAAACATTCTATCTGACCCCAGCCTAAGTACCCCAGCCTAAGTACCCCAGCTGCCTAAGTGGCTTGGCACGAAGACCAGCTTTCTTTTCACACTTAAATAAACATACCACCAGGGGAGGTCAGCCTCTGCTATTTGAAAATGTTAGGCTTTTACCTTAAGCTTTTTTTAATTGTGTTTTATTCGAACATCCATTTATCCACAAGAGGGTGTCTTATATAACAAGAACTCTAAGCAGTATTAAAACCCTGGTAGTCTCTATTGACATATTTGTCTACAGGGCTAAATAGTGTACATACAATGTGTTTTTTTCCTTTTACCTGTTGAAGATCACTAAACTTCCAGGCCATTTGGCTAGGCTTGACCCCAGAATAAAGTCTGAAAGCTCTCTCCTGTACACCACGGCTTATTTATAATGTATTATGATCCGCTCGCCTTTTGTTATAAAGACAGAGCTAACAATGAACTTTAGTTACAAGAGTCATGTTTATTTTAGTTTCTCATCCCATTGCAATAGAAAGTTTTATAATTGATTACACCATTCAGAGAACAACAGAGAACGTCACTGTGTGAGCTTGCCAGGGAATTCGGCAAGCAGACATGCTCCAGTGGGTATATCAGTTTCGCTCTGCTCTGAGGTTTAAAAACAATCACACAAAAAAGTGATTTATTTATTATGTTGTGCTGCCATTCCAGGTTATAGAGCTTGTCAACTGACCTTAAAATTGGAGCAAGGCATTCTCATTCTATATTATTTAGGTGGTTTTTGAACGTATGTAAAGGGAAGCAATTATCATGAAGGTAGGTATCTTGGATGCATTTAATCATCATTATTATTCACAATAATTTGGCAGAGGTACTAATGTAACTGAATTTACCTACAAAGCAATTATTTCAGCTGAATATCACAGGTGGATATAAATGTGTAAGGATATCGATGTAGCCAGCCCAATCCTGTACTTTACCCCTTTCATAAAACCAAATTGCACAGTGGAAGGAATGGATCTTTGCCATTATCATTATCATCATAAATCATCATTATCAGAGATTGCTCTGACTGTTCCCATGGTGTATCAGACATTAGGAGGGTCCCTCTAATAATTGGAAACGGAAATTTACACCACACACAAGCACATCATTCTCTGTATACAGCACAATTAAATAAATATGACTACAGATATAGATGTGAGATCGCTTTTAAGTGATATAAATGAATAATGTGACATTAATGAAAATATAAAATATTGTAATGTATATGAGTATGTAGTATGTACGTAGTTGTTATATGTGTATGAGGATTAGCGTGGGTACCTCATTGTATTGAAGTCAGCGTACGTAGTCATATGAGTAAAACTGTATTCTAGCGTCCCAATGTATTTTTCACATAGACTATTTATGTGTAGAAGAAGAAATCACATGTAATTAATTTGTGATCAGGGCTGATTGGGGTACCTGGATTTGGAGGTTCTGGTGCCCTCAATTGGTAGAAGCATGTTTGTTGTCTACATGAGGCACAGAAGCCTCTACAATGTATGAGGTATGAGCACAATAGTTTAGAACCCTAAATGTAAAAAAAACTATATGGTGGGTGTGCAGCAATACAAGAATTGCCTGGGTGCAATTTGGTTTAGTATTGGTCTTGTTTGTAATACTAAAACAATTGACCCGGAGAACCAGAGGAGCAGCGCTCACCCGGCAATCTCCAGGTGAAACCTGGAAAGTTCCCAGGTATGATGATTAGACCTCAAATAGAGGTCTGACTACAAGAGTAAGATCCAGAGCCTCCGCAGCACTGCAGGGGACCTGGATCCATGTCATACGCGCAGACATCCTCTGCCGCTGGCCAACACTTCCGTCGAGGCTTCTATGATGGAGCGCCGGTGTGACATGACCATCTGTTGCTTCGTCATAGAAGCTCTAGCATCGCGCAGACATTCACTGGCTGCCCCCACTTGACACCAGGGAGTCTGGAACACGGGGGACAAGTCTAGGGATGCATCGGTAAGTTGGGAGGGCAGAGTAGCATATAGAGGGGTATAAGGCATATATGGGGGCAGAGTGGCATATCAGGGAGGCAGATTGGCATTTAGGGGGTATAAGGCATATCTGGGGGGCAGAGTGGCAAGCCTGGGGTCAGATGTGCATAACTGGGAGGCAGGTTGGCAAATAAAAGGAAATAAAAACAAGAAATGCATTTTTCTCAATCATAGTTTTTATTAAATATGAAAAAATAGTTTACACATGAATTCATATTTACCAGTAAAACTTCTTTCCTATAGGGTAGTCTTATATTGAGGCTTTTTCTTTTTTTCCTAAACTAATATTCAAATTATGGGGGGGAGTTATCTTATAAAAGAGCAAATATGGTATTTCAGATTCCAAAACGAGAAGGGACTCCCAATGAAACACTATTTTAACTCAGTAGCAGACCAAAACAGATGAGAAAAGACATGTTGGGTAATCATTGACAGTGTTAGTGTTAGACTCAGGTGAGATTGAGGCTCACATCCCATACTACAAATAGTAACGATTTGTCCCATGGACATGCTACCTGTGCCACCATTTGTCCCATGAACTGTGCTACATTGGTCCCTTAGTCACTCACTAATCCACACTTTTATTCACACAATCATTTATTCTCTCACTTTTTCACACAAATTATTTACACATATTCATTAATGCATTCTAATAAATTAATTCTCTCACTCATTCACACAATTCATCCACACATTAATTGATTAATTATCTCACTCACTTTCACTCTTTATTTCAATATTCTTACTATCCTCCTTTTCTCACTATCTACCACCTCACTCCCCCTTTTCACTATCTACCCTCTCCTCCTTTTGAAGTTCACTTACCTTGCAGAAGTCCTGCAGTGGGAGCGCAAGGCCTCTGTCTCGCTGCTCTGTCACGGTGCGGGCTGCTTCACTGCTGAGTGCCGGAATATGGCGTCATATTCCGGCGCTCAGCATGAAATGCCAGCACCGCGACCAGGACAGAGGCCTCGCAAAAGAGAGTGAGGAGGCGCTGAGCGGTGGCTGAAAACATATTCCTGAGCGACCGCTTGGCACCTCTCTCTCTCCTCCGTGTCAATCAATGCTTCCTCACGCCTGCAGGAAAAAAAAAGGTGGGGGGCACATGGTGGGGGACAGCATAATGTAGGGGGGTCCATGGCCCCCTCTGGCCCCCCTTCAGACGCCACTGCTTACTGGGACTGAAACAAAATATTTTTTCACTTTTCTAATTTAATAATTGATTACTCTTGGGCTCTCTTTTCTTTTTAAAATTAGACTTACACTACAAACAAAGCCCCACATTTGTAATGGACAAAATAAATTAATAAGAATATATTGCAGGTAGGTCAGGGCAGGGGATGTTGCATGCGAAGTGTGTAATTTCTTGAAATACTGTCTCTGGGTTGGGTTTCAGTAATACACTTACACTATCCGCAAAGCCTCTCATTTTTGTTGAGCACAAAATAAATCAGTGCCGTTAATTATTATTGCTAATAGTTCTGCACGCCAAGCTAGGGGTTTAGTGGGGTTAACAATTATTATTAGTTAATTATTAATTATTATTAATAGGTAGGCAAGCCAAAGCAGGGGGTTGAAAATGTGCTATGTGTCCCAGTGGTCCTTGTGTTAATAAACTTATATATTTTCATTTTGCCCACTGCTGATGACCACAGTCTTAATATGTAAATGTCTATGAGACTGAGTGACTGGATTTACATTATGAGCCAGATGAATGTACACTCATCACATACCAATCATCAGGAACTAATTTGTCATCTATTTTATATTATCTAAATCACTTTTTACATGCACCCCTGTTTGTTATCATCATTGCTGGTTGTCCTGCTTAATTACTTATTTAGGTATTTCACTTTTGTATTAGTATAATTCCTTTGTTTGTCCTTAGATTTGTCTATATTGAATTATTAGTGCCCTATTAACGATCCTCCCCTCTCCCACATATGTTGTGTGATTTTATTGCAGGGTAATTAATCAATTGTTAAATGTGGAGCTTGCACCCTGTGCGAGGAAACTCTACTCCCCTACAGCGTGTGTGCTCCACAGCAGTAAGCTGAAGGCCCGCGTTAGGCAGCTGTCCGGCTGCATAGACGTCTGCCAGCCTCCAGACCAGTCAATGCTGCACGAGAGGTAAGAGGGTGTAGGAGAATGAATGGGTGAGTGAATGAATGAGTGAGTGTTTAGGCAAAAATGGGAGAGATAGGCTCTTGGGTGGGGCACAGGCAGGCTGTTATTGTGCAGAGGTGGCACAGGCAGACTATAAAGGGGCAGAGGTGGCACAGGCAGACTATTAACCCCTTCAATCCCAGGGGTTTTTGGTACTGTCGGTTCAGTGATGATTCTCTTTTCCTGTGAATAGTGTACCCATGTAAACTATATATTGTTTTTTCAAGGAGAGATAGAGATTTCTTTTGATACCATAATTGGATGATTAGCTGAAAATTTAGAATGAGAAATTTAGTAAAAACTAGCGAAAATTTGAAAAAAACTATTTTTTTTTTAATTTTCCCTCTGAATCCTCACAAAATTAGGTAAAGTGACAGAAAATTCCATCCAACTGTATCAATTCAGGTGTCTTGATTTCAGAAATACCTAATTTATATAGATTTTCCATACTTTCCCAGCACCAGGGAGCATACTATAAGGTGTACATTTTTTGTATAATTTTTATGCCTATGGCTTAACGGGTTTGGGGGTTGTGAATGGGGACAGGAGGGTTATACTGGCTAGATGTTATGCTAGGGCAATGGGATGTAAGGTTTTTAAAAAAGTTTAAATCTTTTTTATATTTTTTTTAATTGTTTTTTCATTTTATTATTTTTATTTTTTTGTATTTTTTATATATTTTTTTTACACAAAAATGGTTAGAGGTCCTCTTTCTATTCTATGTTTTTCTATTTGTGTTTGCTGCCCATTGTCCTCCTGCTTCTACTACTGCTGCTCTGGCTCTATCATCTTCCTTATGTTGAGGCATCACTTTTCTTACTGTAAGGGATCAGTTAATCAAAATTTTATATTGTTTTCTGGAAATGCAGTCTCATAGCATGCTGCTATGTGTATAGTGCTGATGTTGCTGGTGGTGGTCCTACAGTGAATCCCGAAGGTGGTAGGGACCACCCCATTGAAAATATTGCTCTGAATTCTGTTTCCAAAGAAAAACATCCCTTCAAATCCTAATATTTTTTGCTCACTGTGCACAATTCTAATAAATGTTCATAGATGAAGCACTGCTCAGTTCACAGTCAAGATTAGGCACTCATATCTTCCTTTACTGATTAATGTTGGAGATTTTCATTGTATGTTTTTCACATTAAGATGTTAAAAAGAAGCTTTCTCACTCAATTATTACGAGACAATAAACAGTAATCATATTATGGTGTTAGAAACGGATATTTTTCGAATTTAACAAAATATTGAGAGAACTCCCTACTGAATGATCCAATGGTTAGTTTTGGTGAAAAGGCCACTTTCTAATTTATCACCAGGATTAATTTTATTACATGACTCCCTATGTCATCAAATGTATAGCTTGGAGCAAAGAAGAGAGCGGGTAAATGTGATAGAACCATTGTTAAATACTTAAAGAGACTGGACAAAGTTCAGGAGATAAGTTTATTTCAAAGGAAGAAAAATGTTAGAAGAAGAGGTCATAATCTAAAACTAGAGGGTAATTGGTTTACATTTAATGTAAAGACATTTTATGTGGATAAATTGAACAGTCTTGTGGCAGAGGTGGTAAATAGTAATACAGTGAAGAAATATGGCTACCCTGAATCCAAGTCAAGACCAAGGACTAAATAGACCAATGGTCTGAATCTTAGTAAATCTTCGTAAACATGGGCAGACTAGATGGACTGAATGGTCAAATTCTATGTTTCTAACTTGAATTACTTACCATGCTTAATTTCTTACATTGGCCTGCGTCCGTTCAGTGCAGTTTATTAGCACATCTACTTAGATGATTAACAAATGTATGACTGATTTTTATATTATATTTAATGACCCTTTCTAGAGCACTTTACTAACCATATTACTGATTTTATATACTTAGTTTTATTTGCCTTTCAGAGAGCTAGTAATTATATATCAGATATATTTATATAAAAACATTCAAATTAAAAAAAATGGGGAGAAAATAAGAAATGTGATCACCCTGGAGGTGATGACTTCCTAGATTATTAAATATGGAGCTCAGACTCTTTTTGATTTGATCTTCACATCTCCTTCAAGTACACTGTAAATGTTTTGACACTAGTCAAATAAACAACATTTCTGTAAACAAGTAACAAACCCAGTCATTTATAATCCAAAACCCACACATTATGCAACCAGCCATGCTGTAATAAAGCCCAGAGATATATATCTATTAGTCTAATTATGCAGAAGAAGGTTAATAGGTGCATGCACCGTCTGGTTTTATACTCTTAGAGCTAATTAAATGCATGAAAATGTAAGATAATTTTAGAGACATGCTGTGCCCATACAGTTTACAATGTAAATAGGTACTCATAATTGAGATCAAATATGTAACGTTATAATTCTTCTGCATCACTTTATGAGTGTGACCAAAACTATTTTTGTAAACAGAAGCTTTCACCCACACATACATTACCAACAAAGTAAACAGAAATACAAACAATATGTTACACAATGTTTACACAATGTTTACACAATGTTACACAATGCACCAAAGCACGACAGGCTGACCACCTATGTGAGATCCCTTTTCGGCAAACCTTGATAAAGGCATTTTGCCGAAGGAGATCTCATATAGGTGGTGAGCCTGTCCTGTTGTGGTGCATTTTTTATCTTGTTTATTTTGCCATTTAGGGTTCTTGTTCTTTTCTTAGAAATTTGGAACCAAATCAAGTAAATGTCTTGAGTATGTTTATGTAAGGCTTGCGTCATTATGCATTGTACTCATGTGTGGATGCGCCAGACAAAAAGGCCTGTCTTGTGTGTTGGGTCACTCACACGTTACAGGACATTGAGAAATGCCATTCAGGTGAATTGCAACCATTATAATGTGCGATGATGAAAAAGGGCTGATGATTTAGCAACATGTGTTGTTTTTTATTCTAAAGATTTAGGTTGTCGGTAGAATCATGTCAATTTAATAAAATATCAAATTAAATGTCACTATAAACCAAATTTTATGGGAAAGATGTCTATATTGTCAGATTTCCTAAAAACAGAGGAAAATGAATGCATTTCAGAGATACACGAACAAATATCTCTAAATATTTAATCTTAACCAAGTCCAATACATTTATTTGTATCAACAATAAAATAATTGTAATCTACATTATTCATAACCTTGACATATTTTACAGGGTTGGGTTTCTTATTTGTTCACAACTTGCTGCTAACAGTTTTTACAGCGCATTAGCTGAAATTCGTTTATTCTCTCAAGACATCATGAAATGCCCATATCCTGTTTAACAGAGAGATATAATGGAATAGATTAGTTCAGATATATTCCACAGACTGCCACTGGCTCTGACCACACACTGACTTAGAGTAATATCCTAGTTAAGTTATACATCATGTAGCTCTGGATAATTCATAAAGAAATTTTTCATGCCCACTTTGAGCTTTTTTTTTTACTTGCCTTTGCTGACCTCCATTCCCCATTCATAATAGATTAATGAGATACTGTAATAAGCAATAGATTTCTCTCTAATATTGTAAATCAAGATACCGGTTAAATTTTGTTTTACTGCATAAAAACAAAGAAAAAAAAGTATCTTTATTACCATGATTTAAGACATCTCAGTTGCAAAACATTATTTTAACTGTTCTATACTTTATCTGCATCCTGCAAATACAAAAGTCCTGAAACTTGTCTAGCAATCTCATTTTGTGTAAATAAAGATAGTTATATAGATAAAAAGCCTTAGTAAAATGGGATTACAATGCTTAATAACAATTCAATGCTCTGTAAGATGTTTGCCAGGGGATAACTAGAAACCGCAGGGCCCCGGTGCAAAAACTGCCCTGGGGCGCCCCAACTTCACCAAGCAAAAGGTCCTACAGTGCCACTTTTGCCCACAAACAGCTTGTGAGTACCTCCTTTGCCCCGACAGCTTGTGAGTGCAGAGCCCTAGAGATGTGGGCCCGTTGCAGTTGTGACCACTGCTACCACTGTAGTTACGCCACACCTTTCTCTCACAGTTCTCATTACCCTCAGTATCTCTTGACTTTTCTTTGTCCATCCCCTTCTCTTTAATCCCTCTTCTTTTTAATCCTCTTTATCTTTATCTCTTTGTTCTGTCCTTCCTCTTTCTCTTTAACTCTGTGTTCTCTTTATTTCTCTTCCTCTTTCCCCTCTCTCTCAAATTTCTCTTTATTTCTCCTCTTTCTCTAGCCCTTTCCTCTTACTCCCCTCACATTTCCCTCTCCAGATCTATCTTCTTATTTTACTTTACCTGTCCCCTTCAGCTTTACCTCTCCTTTTTCATTCTACCACTCTCTTTTCTTTGTCTTATCTCTCCTCTTTATCTCTCCCTTTTCTCTTTATCTCTCCCTTTCTCACCATTTCTCATTATTTCATCTCTCTCTTTTCTCTCTCTTCTCTTTATTTCTATCTTTCGTCTTTCCCGTGATCTCTCCCCTTTGTCCTCATCTCTCATATTTCTTGTTATCTCTCCCCTTTCTTCCCATCTCCCTTCTTTTATCATTACCCCCCTTCTCACCACATCTTTTCTCCATTTCCTCATTCTTTTCTCCCTATCACTTACCTTGCTGAAGTCCTGGGGTGGGAGCACAAGACTTCTGTCTCACTGCCTGTTGCGGTAAGTGGGGCTTCACTGCTGACATCATATTCTGGCACTCAGCATCAATCTGTGGCAGGGCCGGATTAAGAGCATCATGGGCCTGGTGCTGAGGATTTTGGTGGGCCTTTTTATGGAAATAAAATAGGCAAGACAGATAGAATCTTAATTGCTTGTCACCCCAAGGTGCAGCTGTCCCTTCTGCCATATGTTAAAAAAAATAGGCAGGACAGACAGAATCTTAATTCCTTGTCTCCCCTAGGTGCAGCTGTCCCTTTTGCCATGCGTTAAATAACATAGGCAGGACAGACAGAATCTTAACTCCTTGTCTCCCCAAGGTGCAGCTGTCCCTTTTGCCATGCGTTAAATAAAATAGGCAGGAAAGACAGAATCTTAACTCCTTGTCTCCCCAAGGTGCAGCTGTCCCTTTTGCCATGCGTTAAATAAAATAGGCAGGACAGACAGAATCTTAACTCCTTGTCTTCCCAAGGTGCAGCTGTCCCTGATTGCTGACAGCAATCACGCTCCTATCATGCCCAGGCAGCCAGTACATGCTGGAACCTGGGCATGATAGGAATGTGATTTCAGCCTCCCTATGCCATGCTACCCCCCCTACACTTACACATCCATGCTATCACACACTCATTCACAAACATTCATTCACCCCAGCCACCACCTCTGTTTATATTGATTTTGTATTGCCAAAACCCAGCCACCCCCTCCCTTAAATATGGGTCCCCTAACATTGTTAACAAAAAAATAGTTAATGTTATACTTACCTTTTTTTTCTTTTTTCCTGCTCTCCTCTGATGTGAAGATCCTCTCCTTGTCACGAGGAACTCTTCTGTGAGCCCCGCCCACTCGCTGGTCACGTCTTCAAAGCGACATCGGCCACACATAGGCCCAGTCAGTCCGGCCCTGATTGGGCCTGTTTTCAGGTAGGGGCTCCATCAGCCCCTACGTTAATCCGGCCCTGATCGCTGGCACTGTGTGGGTACAATGAGACAGAGGCCTCATGCTTCTACCACCGCAGTCATCCTTTACAGCAGACTAGACTGCTCACCTCTGTAGGTGCAGGGCCAATGACGTGCAGTCCAGTCTGTCGCAAAGGAGGCGCCCTACGTAGATCTGCGTTCTGGGCTGGCGTCTACCTTGCCTGTAGGAAGCACTGACCCTGGTTCTAACCTAGCAGTGATTGCTTTTGATATAATTCACTTCATTAGTAAGCTGAGCAGGATGACAACACTAAGTGGACAAGGTGCAACCAGAGAAGTTGCCCATGTGTATACATTTTTATAAATTATAATATTAAGAATCTTAAAACTTAACCCTATAACTGACAAATTCACAAGATTGTTTTGTAGGAACTCTAATTTAAGTCACTTGCATTCAAGCAGTGACTTCAGCTGTGATATACCAGTAAGAGACCATTGGAATAATATAAAAACAAATATTGGCAGAAATGCTTCCTAAAGAGCTGGCATTGCCATTTTTGATAGCATCTGTGTAGGATATGCGGGGTTTGGAGCGTAGCGCAGTGAGACACCAGATGTGCAATAGAGGCAAACAGGCAATATCAGGAATATCAGCAAGTTTATTCCACAGAATAGAAAAAGGCATAAACTGTACCGTGTAGCAATCCTGAGGTCAAGGGCAGGTGAAGTATAGCAAAGTCCATTAAACAAGCCGAGATCAAGGGTAGGAGAGGTATATCAAAGTCCATAAACAAGCCGAGGTCAAAAGTCCAGTAAATCCAATAAAGGGGTATCAGCATACAAGTGCAGCACGGGTATCAGCAAAACAGGTAGGTAGAGACTTGAACAATCAAGTAATGAGGCCTAGAAGTTGTGGGTTTAAATAGCCCTCTAGAAGTCAGCTCCTCCCCAACAATAACAGAGACCCCTCCCCTCCTCGGTATGTACAATGGAGTAGTGACTGTCAATCACTACTCGTCCCGCCCCTGACCAGGGGTAAATCATTATTGGAGGCGCTGACCACGCCTCCCCGCCATCCCTCCACGTGTGGCGTTTCTCCCGTGCGGTATTCGCCGCACTGGAGTCCGGGGATGCGGCCTGTCGTAGGCCGTAGTAAGCCGCGGTCGCGTACAACGGAGTCGCGTGGTACGCGGACGAAGTCCCGGGCGTCCCGCGACCCCACCATCGGGTGGAAACCTGTGCCGTCGACGGGGGAGTGAGGTAGGACCCTGACAATCTGTAGCTGACAGATGTAGAAAAGGCAGGTGGTTTTAAATTATTGAAATCCAAGCAGTCCCCACCCCACCTTTGCTGTAGAGCAGTGAGACCAGCAGAGGTATCAGGCTCTCTACACACTAAACAATTTATTTTATCCAACCTCTTTTAGTGGTGCTGTTCTGACGCCATGTCATATATTACAGAAATATTCTCTATACTTTTATTATGTACCTACATAGTTTTTGTTTTAGAGCATTTTGAGATTTATATTATTTTCTTGAATTTACCTAATCTGGCATAAAAGCAGCTGGTTAAGGCTTCACTGTAAGTAACTAAAAACAGCATGCCTTACAAAGTGCAAAGGGGGACTGCTCATACAATATTGTATGGAATAAATATCTTTCAGGGAAATGTTTGCTTTGGTTTAACATTTAACGAGAAAATAAATAAATAGATAATCTGATAGTATAGTATACTGAAATGAAGAACCCAAATAAAAAAAGAAGAGAACACCTCCTTCTAGACTGCACTCACAAACAATGAGCCATTTGGATCTAGGCTCAAAGATATTCAGCATTCAGAGGTACTGTATATATCGTAGACTTCAATATTCAGGTCGCAGGACTTTTTCTATTGAAACCAGGCGCAGTGGATATAGGAAGAGGAAGTGACTGGTATTTAAAATTAAAAATAAATAAATAATGTATATAAGCAAGGAGAGTATACGTGCTAAGGGTTGTTTTGCTTCATGTTTATGCTTCATGTTTATGCTTCATGTTTATATTTATCACACAAATGTCGATTTGCATTGCATGCCTTAGTTTGTGTCTAAATATATATATATATATATATATATATATATATATATATATATATATATATATATATAATTATGGTAGAGATTCCCACTGAATTCCACTGGTTTCTCACAGTTTCCCTTAGTGTCATATCTTCTAAAATGCATGTATATTATATTTTAAATTACATTAATCGACTTTTAGGCACCTTGGCATTTAGAAAATGGAAATTATAGTTTTTCTGGTGTAAGGTCTACAAATTCTTTAAAAAAAATCACTCTTTTGCATCCAGAAATATGCCATCTTGCTATAAATATTCCAAAGTTCCAAGCCTCCCTTTTTAATTTTCAATCATTCTCTCTATTCTTTCAAAGAAACCATAATTGCCTCAAGAAATCCAAATTCAATATTTAGGATTATATTATACTTAGGGATATCAAACAGTGAGAATCCTCTTCTCGAGGGTCATTGTATCCCAGATTTTCTTATTAATAAATCCAGTCCTCAAAGCACCAAAATACGTTTTACATGACTTTAAAAAATGATGATATTGATGTAATAAATTATTAATATAGGGATATATGTCTTTCTCATTGGTGTCCCATTGACCAAAGGTAAGACTGAGTTATGATGACCACTTTGTATGACCCAAAGATGGATGGGATGGAATTAAGCATATTTATGGATACTAAAGAAACCGAGAGAAAAAAATGTTTACCAAAGAAATTGTTTATTGAACAAAACACATAATGCATGGATTCAGATCATTCTTTAAAATGATTTTCAAAACTGAAACTTATGAAAATCTACACAAATGTTAATGCTATGCATTTGTTGTTACGTGTTTCAAGTTGACCATCTGATGAATTAACTCTGATTTTCGAAATAATAGCTTCCTGTATTCTATAAACATCTTTCAAGTCATTAAAGTAAAACATTTCAATTGTAGGAAGTAAATAAAAAATTTAAATTTGATTCTTTTAGCAAAGGTTCATGTGATAGCAGTAATCCCCATTTCACTTCACAGAAATTTTTAGAATGCACACAGCATGCAGAATATCCATTCACTACCTTTGGGAAAGAGTATGTATGAGATTAAAAGCACTTAGAATTCTTTTTCCAGCCAAGTAAATATGAAAAAATGGTCTGGCTTACTGTGATTGTTTTATAGAGGGGTAAGTGGTTCTAAATCTTTTATTTTTATTTAAAAAAAGGTTTAGAAACAGGTTTGCAAATTTCAGTTATATTCTAATTTACAGAAATAAATTGCTTATAAAAATGTGATTTTTGCCCATTAGGTTATTTATAATTTCATAAAATCTTGGTTTAAGGTAGCCATGCTTCAATAGTCTAAATTTTGGCCACAATTTCACAGGATTGTTATGCTCGTTGTAAAGAAAACAAGATTAGACCCCTTCATGTGCATTTTATGGAATGAACCTTTTAATATTTTTTCAATAATATTTCACGCAACAGACCTTGATAAATTATCCTTTTAGTTTCAAGCCCTTGTCTCAGCAAGTTTGATTGTTGTGTTTTTGAGATTTAGAAAACCAAAAAAATGATTGCCATTTTTCAAACTGTGTGCTAGGAAAGGAGAAGTTATTTCAGCAAACATTCCTTATATGCCTTGTACCAGAGACATTTGATTTATTACTTCAAAGTTGTTTAAAAAATGTACAATGCTTCACATCAGTTTTTGTTTTCTTGCTTTGTTTCACATTTACAGCATATTGTTTATGTTAACTTTGATGAAAACAAAGATGACATTTTTAATTTGTTCTTCTGTGCGAACTTATTGCTGTTTGAATTCTTGGGTTAAAAATATTGTGTGCTCATTTTTTTTCAGTTTTTTTTTTTCCTGGTATAATCATACCTGGGAACTTTCCAAGGTAGGTCACCTGGAGTATTCCCTCATGTAGGGGAATGGCTAGCACAGGGGTGGAGCTGACCCTAAAGACCCTTTAGTGAGAGAAAACTTAGCCAAGTGCAGGGGGACATAGGTGGGAATTAGACAGAATATGGGCAAGGAGTGGGTGTGGCCACTCCTCTACTCAGAGAAAGACAAAACTAACCCGGAGACCTTCGCCTGAAGTAAGAATTCACCTGGAGGTGCCAGGTCAAACCTAGAGAGTATGAGTATAACATATCAAACATTTCGTAAGATGTGAAGACCTCACTTGTCTCTTATTCAGAAATAACTGATTTGGATGTAATTTAATATGATGAATATATATATTCAATATATCGGCCTGCCCGTAGCTGGAAGTTAAGAAGGGAGTTATGATCATGTTGGCCTGTGGCCTAGTATACACCTAAGGCCAAAGGAGAAAAATATTTCCTGTTTGCGAGGCTGGTCCTATCATATAGATCAACTAGGTTACAAGCTGGCAGGGGGCACCATTTGCATGCACAGGAAAAAAACACAGAATATAAGCAGAATATCTTAAACTAACATCGATAAAATACAGTTATGAGCATGTACCCTAGGAAAACAATTTTTTTTTTTTATACAATTTTAGTACATTGTTGCACTTTACTTTTTCCGTTCCAGTCCTGGCCAGGTGTCTGCTCCTCTATATCACAATCATCAGATAAATAGGAATATATTGTACCCATTGTACACCACAAAACTTGAGATGTAGGGATCCCTTGCTACGTTTATTTCTCACCTGATCTACGCCAGAGTTGACTACAATTTAAGTACAAAATAAGCACATACGTGGCGGCTGACCATACTATTACATTGCTCGTAATATTAGTAGGACAAATAGCATTCTACTATTTTCACCTACCTACTGAAAGTATCTACCCAGAAACTTGTTTCACTTGCTTTGCTGAATTGAACCCTCTTTAATTAAATATAACATTTAAAACATATTTTTTAGTACTGATGAATATCTACAAAAAACATGAGCACTGTTGCTATACAAACTATTTAAAAAAAATCTTAGATATTTCTTTGTAGGTTTGCTTTTTGTTTGCTTTTTGTTTAACATACTAGAAAGTGTGGTAAATGTTTTGCCCATATATATATATATATATATATATATATATATATATATATATATATATATATATATATATATATATATATATATATATATATTGTGACAGAAAGGCCGGTACAGTAGTGGATGGGCGGTATATACGCCCTACTCTGGCTAACTTTGTGTGTCCTTATGTGTAAAATTGAAGTCCCAGGGAAAGATGTTGTTTGACTACAAACTGCATTACTGGCAGTTTGCAAAACATGGTAAGGGTCCCTGGGGCGGAGCATCTGGAAGAGCAGGGTGGGCCAGTGCTCCAACAGCACTAATTGCTGTATTGATCCAATCCAGAGTCTGCATTCTGGACAGGAGCTCCACAGGTGTGGACTAAGTAGCAGCTCACCTGTGGTTGATTAATTAGCAGGCAGAGGGTAAAAGGAACTGAGCCTGATTCAGGAGGAGGCCATTGTTATTCCAGCTGGGAGAGCTGAGGAACTGAGGAGTGTGGTTTCTCTCTGAAAAGCCATTTTGATGGAAACTTGTGACTTGTTGGAAGGTGAATGTTTGAAGCTCTTTTATACTAAGTCAGTGCTCAAGCAAAGACTGTAATCCTGTGCTGCTTATAACTGCTGCTGTTTCTTCCTGTAAAATAAACATTGATACCGTGTTTCCCCGAAAGTAAGACAGTGTCTTACTTTCTTTTTATCCCTAAAAGCCCCACTATGTCTTACTTTCGGGGTATGTCTTATATTGGGAAAAAATGCTTTCCTACCTTTCCTTTCTTCTTTCAGCTTCTTTTCCTCCTCTTCGCTCCTCTTCTTCAGTTCTTGTCTCCTTCCGGGTCAGAGGGCACGGACAGCGGTGGGCGCGGCTTCAGTGTTGTGCGCCGGGATCTGACAAGAAACCCCGGCGCACAACAGCTGTTGCCGCGCAGATCACAAGGGAGCGGTATCGGAGGTCATTAACAGACCTCCGGCTCCCTTGAGTGATTTTAAGCCGGGTTGAACCCGGCTTAAAATCACTCAAGGGAGCCGGAGGTCTGTTAAAGACCTCCGATACCGCTCCCTTGCGAGCCTGCTCCTCCAGCGGCGGACATTACTGTCCGTCTCTGGAGGGGTGCCGGGTGCCGCAGGTTGGCACCCAATGGAGTGTGGCGCCCTGTGCGGTCGCACACCCCAAAGGTCGGCCCTGCTCTAAGGGGCCGGCCTTAGGGGTCTGCGGCCGCACAGGGTTTAAATAAAAACATTGGGGTTTTTTTTCAACTTTATTTAACATCCTCCATGTTAAATAAAGTTAAAAAAACTTTATTTAACATCCCCCGTGTTTCCCCGAAAGTAAGACATATGTCTTACTTTCGGGGTACGGCTTATATTAGCTGACCCCTCTGAAACTCCCGATACGTCTTACAATCGGGGGTGTCTTACTATCGGGGAAACACGGTACTGAGCTGGATGTATCCTGGGCTTCATTTACCCTAGAAGACTGTGGTAACAACCGAGATCCTTGACAAAAATCCCAAGGAAAAGGGAGGCCTGTCGCAATATATATATATATATACTTTATTTTTTTATTTTTTTTTAAATATACTTTCTGGGCCAGCAGGAAAAAATGCACAGATTCTGTAATTCAGAGCAAGTTGAAGGGTGCCTGTACATTGAGGCCAGACCATCAGTCTTCTATTTACTACGTTGCATGATAATCTAAATGTGATTTTTACTTGACTATGCCCAAAAATACTTAACAATCTGTTTATAGAGACAAATACTCACTTAAAAAGGGGAAGGCATATAGGGGAAGAAACTAGGGGCTCCACTGGTTTTGCCACATTATTCCACATATCTCAGCTTCAATGCGGTATAATAGTCCCTTATTTTTAAAGCCAATATATTGGAAACAATATCACTGTATAGCTTGGTATGCTTGGCTCATCCAACTCATCAAAATACGATGAGTACAAGCTGAAATATCTTCAGGATGATGTTAAGTGTTTAATCCTATGTCAGACATGCCATCCCCCATTAAACTGAAAAAATGACAAATACAATCTGTAATTATAATTAATATAATAAATTGATTTACAAAAGCTAAAAAATTAACTTGGTGAGTGCATTTTAATAACTGGTGCTCTGTATCTACATATGTCAAAAATAATGAGTATATTTTTTTTAATAAAAAACATTCACACTGCCTTAAACTAAATAATAATGGCTAATCTACATTTTGAAACATAATACGATTCTTCATTGTTTTAAATCCTGCTGGGTGCAGCAAACTTTAAACTTAGTGAAGAACAAGAAGTATGTTTTTTAGCAGGAAGGTTCATTTTTACTTTTTAACCTGCATACACTTGCAAAAAAGGTTTAAAATGATGAAAGCAGTCTTTGAAATACATATCTTAACATTTTTAAATTCAGCACAACTTTAAAGGTTATGCATCTTCATTAATATGTCTGACTGTCCTCTGGCTGCATTCTATAGATAGATGTGTTCTCTCACAAGTTAGCCCTTAGGGTACAATAATATTACAATATCTGGGGAAAGACCACATGAACATTTCTGAATTAAGCATCAATATTTCATTACATAATGGTGAAATGTTTAATGGTCCCATAATTTTCTTCTTATATATGATAATGTGTCAGCCCTTAATCTACCGATAATCTCAGAAGGACACTTCAACCTTCTTCAATGAAGTAAAATAACTCTTGTAGGTCAGACAGAGTTGGAACTCATTTTATTAAAAAAATGTATACTTTTTTTTTTTTTAAACCAGTGGAAAAGCACTTGAATATAAAATAAAGAAAAAAGGTGAAAAGGTAAAGATAACATATTAAAGCGATGGATAATCTACTTCTGGAGCTAGAAACTGTTTATAAACCTCGACTTTGTAACTGATTATTTCTGTACACCTGCTTATATTTCTCCTGTGCATGGATACATCAATATAACTGAAGAAAATAGGGATTGATGGACGTGTTAATTAAAATCCTAGCACATTAAAACAAACCCACATTATTTAAGATTCATTCAATGATTTATACAATGTACTGATTATGTGCTTTAGGTACTGTGCATTCAATCGTCTGCAACATTAAACTTACAATGAAGGTTCTTGATACTTTTAGTATAAATTGTATTAAAAATAAAAAAAAATAAAAGCCACGGGGATAGTTGGCAAGCTTTGATTACTCAAAATTTCAAAAATGGCAATGGACCTTTCCTCAGGTACTAGCTTTCAAGGCTGTCACAAAGAAGTAACTGGTGTTTTATAGCTCTACCCGTTTACACATGTGTTCAAATATACTTCCCACTTATCTATTAATGGCATTTTTATTTTCTTATTTTATTTATAAAGCGCCGACAGATTCAGCAGCGCTGTACAAAGAAGAAAATGTCACAGATAACGACAAGTACAATACAGCAATTGACATACAGATACAAGAGGAATGAAGGGCCCTGTTCCCGCAGGAACAATCTAGGTAAGTTCTTACTGCTTTTGCTGCAGAGATAGAATGCCATGTATTTCCTATAAATTAGGTTGATATCTATATTGTTATTATTTGAAAACTCTTTGATGAACATCAGGAAATGTTTCTAGTAATTACACCCTAACCACAACAACAAAAAGAAGGATCTATTTACTAAAGGAAGCGTTGACAGGAGAGTTGTGGTTTCAATTCCCTCATTTCACTTTTCATTTTGAATTCATTTTTTGTGAAAAACCTGAGCTGGGCCTACACAGTCCATAATTAAATGGTTGAGGAGTCATATTTAGCTACACATTCTACATGACCAGCTCTCTTCCTGCAGCAGAACCTCACTGGGGTTCATAATGTATAGGGTAGTGGTGTGTTGAACTTGAAACCACTATTCTCCTGCAAACTCTCCCTTTTTGGAATAAATCCTATTATCATCAAGCGAAAGAAGTGCTTGAAATAAGTTGGGAACTATCACAAAAAAAAAGTTTATTATTATAATGCAGTATGTAACTTAGACCCCACTGTTTCAGGTTGTGGTTACGTATATGACACAATATAAAGAGGCGCATATAACTATTTTTCTTTTTCACCTGTAACATAAGGCTGATTTACTCATGTGGGTTTATATTCTTAGGTATTAATGGTTGTTTGCTACCTTCAATATGTAATATCCAAGTGTAACATCTGTTCATATTGGTAAAAAGTATGTTTGTCTAGTAATGTAAATAGCAATATGATTTCTGCAAATTATTTCACCAGTATATCTGATCTTTTAAGGCAGTGGGATAAAGTTAACTGTTTACAAAGGTAAAACAGAAATTCTGTTTTCACATGCTGAGGTGATAATTTAAACCTTCCAATATTAATTTATTCTTGTTCACTGAATTTGCTTATGGTTCTATCGCTCTGCTCTTATTATATACAGTATCTCACAAAAGTGAGTACACACATTTTTGTAAGTATTGTATTATATCTTTTCATGTGACAACACTGCAGAAATGACACTCTGCCACAATGTAAAGTAGTGAGTGTACAGCCTGTATAATAGTGTAAATTTGCTTCCCCCTCAAAATAACTCAACACACAGCCATTAATGTCTAAACCTTGGCAACAAAAGCGAGTACACCCCTAAGTGGAAATGTCCAAGTTGGGCCCAATTAGCCATTTCCCCTCCCCGGTGTCATGTGACTCGTTAGTGTTACAAGGTCTCAGGTGTGAATGGGGAGCAGGTGTGTTAAATTTGGTGTTATCGCTCTCACACTCTCTCATACTGGTCACTGGAAGTTCAACATGGCACCTCATGGCAAAGAACTCTCTGAGGAGCTGTAAAAAAGATTTGTTCCTCTACACAAAGATGGCCTAGGGTTTAAGAAGATTGCCAAGACCTTGAAACTGAGCTGCAGCACGGTGGGCAAGACCATACAGTGGTTTCACAGGACAGGTTCCACTCAGAACAGGCCTCGCCATGGTCCACCAAAGAAGTTGAGTGCACGTGCTCAGCACTACCGCTGCCATTTTATTAAATAAAATAAATAAATGTTTTAAAAACGAAATGGGGGTTCCCCAGGACCCCATATTAATCAAGGTGGGTCGACGAATGCCTCACAGTCTTCCTCCACCCCACGCCCAGTGGCTTGAGGGATGCTGGAAAGCATATGCTGTTTATACTCTCCATGGGTGACACAGACCCCTAGGCATACTTCCCCTTGCTTTCATCATATTCATAGTGGGATGGAGGGTTAATGTATAAAAAGTGTCCCCCAATCGCTCCCCCAACCCTTGTCGATTGGGTTAAAGAACAATAAATAAAATACAATTTTGAAGGGCATGGACACCAGCCAGTGCCCCCCTTCATCCCTCTCCTGTGGGATGGAGGAGGTTAATCCCTTCATGACCAAGATTAAAACTACGCTTTTGATCCTCCTAATCCAACATCATTGGCATACATCTCCAAAGGATTAAGATATATTTCATCTCATTGAGCAGACTATGGGGTTAAAGGGGCATAAGTAGGCCCTATACAAAGGAAGGGGAACTCACTGGCTCCATTAAAAAAAAAAAATCATGTCATATATAAGTTTTTTTCTTCTCTCTTCTTATGTCACTGCTTCCATTTGGATGAAGCTGGTTAGTTTCATGATTAACTCATATGATGTAATGGATGCATGGAAGGGTAATCCAGCAGAGGTGGTTCTTTTCATGTAAGCATTGAATGGGTTAATCTGATGTTGATTTTAATCACTTTCTCCCACTCCCTCCACACAGTCAGGCTTGGCAAGTAGTCCTGACCATGACAGTTAGTTCCAGTAGCACTTGTAAGAATAAAGAAAAGAGGGGATTTCAGGACAGGAAATTAATAATAAACTCATTTCTTAGTCTTTTAGCTTTTTGGATAAGTTTCAAGGCTCATTTTGAGCATGTTAACATAATATACAATCAAAGGGGGACACAAAATAACACCTTTAATTAAAAAGAATAGTTAAATGTTTATGTTGAATTCACAATAGCCAAAACTGTAGGAAAAATACACAACCATGTTATGAATAGTTTTGAAGTCTATTAGTTTCATTTGTTTTTATTTCATTTGTAGGTATGCCCTATGTCATGGGTTCCATAAGGTCTGCAAAGCAGACAGTGTAGGAAGTAATGTTTGAGGCTACTCAGATTGATTACTTGAATGAGTTTGTTTTAAAGATTATTTTCTTTTGCAATTGTCTATATATAAATGGGTGTGTTATCACGTTTTATTAGTAAAAACCAACAACAGATTCTCAATTAGCATAATAAGCAGACAAACACAATGTTAGACAGCTGAACAGTAATCGCAGAAAGCAATAATCTTCCTGAACTATTCCGGAAAAAACGTGCTTATCTTTAAATAGTTCAGCATTAACATTTAGGAGGGTCAAAATGTGACATTAAAACGCTTTTCAATTATCCTGAACATGTTGTATACAATTTACATAACTTGTTAACATAATTGCAGTCATAGGCTGTCTTTTAAACCTTTTACTTATATGTATATTTGTAAAGTTAGTGGAAACTATTTCAATTTATTTGTAAATGGATAATTCAGGCCTTACTCAAATAAAATGCATTTAGCAAACAAAACTGTAGATCAGAATTTTGTTTCCAGAATGGTTGTACTAAAATCCCAGTTTCTACTTAAAATTAAAAAAAAATATATCAATAAATAAAATGGGCATGTTTCAAAAGGATAAGCTCTGTTCTTGGTGGATACATTTTCTTTGTAAATATAATTTCCTCAGGAAAAATAGGGATACATTTAGATTTTGTTTTTAACTTTGTAGTCTCCTTGTGGTCCCACTAACATAAGACATAACCCTTTAAGAACCAAGTAGGATACATTTTTCATCTTTGGAGACAAGTCAGATTTTGTTTTGCTATAGTTAGATTTCAGTATCAACCGTATAAGTCAGGGTTGTCCAACCTGCGGCCCTCGAGCTGCTGCAGGACTACATCTCCCATACTCCTCAGCCAGCCCATTAGCTGAAAGAGCTCTATGGGAGATGTAGTCCTGCAGCAGCTGGAGGGCCGCAGGTTTGACAATCCTTATATAAGTGGTTTACCTAGGAAAACCAATGCAGGTTCAGCTATTTATAGGCACCTAAATCAACCCTAGAGTGTCAACTAAATACCAAGTACTTAGCTGATAAACAGAACTCAGAAAGCCAACCACATGTGCAGTAAGTAGTGGCAGTGTGGTAGAGGCTGCCCATGCACTGCTCCTGCCAGGAGTCTTATGTATGTAAAGACTTTTGAGGAAACCTCTCCTTTGCACTTAGAGTGGTAATGTTGCTGATTCATCCAGTGTCTCTTACTGTAAAATAAAAGTAAAATTAAAATTAGTTTATAGAGCAGAAGGGCTAATACAACTGCTTTTTACCATGGCAAATGTAAGTATAAGAAAAAATCAGCAGCATGCTTCCAGCTGGTTCCATATATGCTAAACCAATATGTAAAAGCAACCAAAACAAATTTCAGAATAGTTGACAGCATGCTGCCACTTAACTTATTTAATAACATTGGTTACCATGGTAGCTACCTTCCTCATTGAATTTTCTTAAACCTTTTTTATTTATTTTTTTTTAGAAAAGCTGGGCGGTTCCTTGATATCGGTGGGTGGTCCCACTGAAATCTCTGATCCTTCCTGATGCCAACATTGGGTGTTCCAGCTTCCACCATTGGGTGTTCCCGCCGTCGTCAGTGGTCGTTCCCAATGACATTGTGGAAAACACTCCCATTTAAAGGGCAAATGAGCGAGGAGTGGGGCATGTCAGGACCCCGCTTCCGTGACACAGAGGTTTCGAGTGTGACCCGGAGAGTTCCCAGGTATACAGATAGCATTAAATGGGTTTGTATTGGAATGGAATAGGGAGCAGGTATGGGTAAATGTACCCCCCCCTCCTCCTGAAAGCTATTAAAAGTGGTCTGGACTTGGGTTCCAAAAGCATGACACGAGGAGATGTTTTTGTCACATGGTCCTGGGCATTTTCGTTTACTGACAAACTGCTCCGCTTAGCTCTACTCTTTATACTGATATAACTTAAAATTATTAGACAAAGTTGTTTTAAAAAGGGCAAACCAAATGGGAAATTTGATTATTTTCAGCTGTTGCTTTCTATGTACAGTATGTATGAAAATGTATTAGTTTGTTAAAATAACTTAACTAATATCAATGGCCAAATCTCCATTCATATAATCTAAAATTATTATATTATTATGCATAAAAGGTTTTAAAAAATCAAAGTCTTTTCATTCTTATTATTGATGTAATTAAGAGATGGTAAACTCTAGAGATTGCATGGATATACTGCTACATCTGTATGTACATAATACAAGTGTGCATACATTCAATATTATAGCAGAGGACTTTACTTTGTTTATATTTTATAATGTGGAACTGAAGTTCAATGACACAATACCAGACTATTTTATTACCTCCTATTTTTGACGACATTTTTATTCTGCTTTTCTTTTTGGTGTTAATTAAAGTATAAAGAGGCTATATTAGTTTACTTTTGGATGCAACTGGTTGTGACTGGTTTTATTGCCTAGAAACGCAGCCAGACAAAAATTGCATATATCTAATTACTAGCATAAGCTGACATTTTGATCTTGGAACTACCAACAAAAATCAATTCTGTACAGTGCAGCAAGCTGACATTTTGATCTTGGGACTACCAACAAAAATCAATTCTGTACAGCGCAGCAGGCTCCTAACCAGGTTATCGGTTGTGCTAACTACTAAATGATTATTTATTTGTTCTGCCAACATATGTTAGTTGGGTTTGTGTGAATAAAGGTTTTATATTAACTGTTGGTTATTCATTTCCTATTTTGAGAAGAAAATCTTTGTAATATTGATTATTAAGTTAGCAAGCATCCATTATTAGGCTGTTTGCTCCACTGACTGATTATACTTTTATGTTTAACTTGCATATTTCTATGTATCTTCTTAAATGCATGTTTAATGTTAAGGAGGACGTAATGATAGATTTAGCTTACAAAATATTTTGCGTACACAAAATGGATTCAAGTGGATTCAAGTGCAAATATCCAGATGCGTGGAATATACAAAATTCTACTAATATGACCATAGTTAACAAAGGGCGCTTTTGACCTGGAGCGGTGCGGTCCAGGTCGGAAGGGCCCTTTCTAAAAAAGGTAAATGGTTTACTTTACAGAGAATGTGATAGGTAAATGGAACAGTCTCATATCAGAAGTGATAGAGGCTATTACGGTGGAGGAATTTAAACACGCTTGGAATAGGCATAAAGTTATCCAGAATCAAGACAAGACCTTGAACTAAATTAAGGCCTCTTTACATCAAGAAACATGGGCAGATTAGATGATCCAAATGGTTTTTATCTGCTGTCAAATTCTGTGCTTCTTTAAGTTTATGTGTTTCTAATTTTTTTTTAAAAAAATCAATAGTTCTATAGTTTTAAAGTTTCATATATTTTTTCTCTATAGTAATATCCAAATACTTTTCTGTGTTCAACCATCCTTTGGCCTTACTTGAACACCAGTTGCCTTAGCCCTCTGTCCTGTCTATAGTGTTTGGCTCTAGTACTTACAAAATGGGAACACAGCCAAATGGGAACACAGTTGTGGTGAAAACGTTCCTCTAGGGACTTCCCTAGTTGACTCACAAAGAGGATACGGTCCATTTCAAATTACCACTACGATAAGAAACCAAAGCTACCAGCCAAGGAATGTTCCTTGTAATGTGTTAAGATCACCACTGCAAACAATTTTAATGAGAACACAGCAGAAGGTAGTGGTGTTTTTACTGGGGGGTAAAATTACTTAGATGACCAGGAACCCTTAAGAAGCCTTGATTGCTCAAGAAAAAGCTGTAATGTCATTGTATGTTCTTTTTTTAACTATATCTTGACAAAGAAAAGTATTATTTATTCTGCAAACAGTCCACTAACCCATAACACCTCAAACTCCACCAAGGCATTCTTTATTTTTTACCCATAATTTCTCCAATGACATCTCACTTGTCACTTTCTCTAAAAAGTACCACTTTTATTTATCATTTGTGAAAGGGGTCTTCATATTCAAAACAAAATATCAAATACAAAAAATACTTTATTGGAAAAAATGCAAAATTATGTTTTTAATTAATACAGAAATTATTTTTTTTAAAAAAAATCTAAAAAAAATGAAAAAGTTGTGCGTGCAAATGTATTTAGCCCATTTGCTATAAAGCTCCTAAGTAAGATTAACCAATTACCTTCAGAAGTCCTCCTGTGCGCAATCTAGGTGCCACATGATCTATCACTTGATCTCTGTATATACACCTGTTCTGAAAGGTCCCAGAATCTGCAACACCACAGAGCAAGGGGCATCACCAAGCAAGCAGCACCATGAAGACCAAGGAGCTTTTCAAATAGGTCAGGGACAAAGAAACTTTGAACATCCCATGCAGCACCATGAAATCTATTATTAAGAAGTGAAAAGAATATCGCACCACAAAAACCTGCAACAAACAGACCAAAGATAACTCTGGAGAAGCTGCAAAGCTCCACATGAGAGATTCGAATATCTGTTCATAGGACCACTTTAAGCCATACACTCCAAAGAGCTGAGCTTTATGAAGAGTGGCCAGAAAAAAAGCCATTGTTTTAAAGAAAAAAAAATAAGCAAACATGTTTGCTGTTCACCAAAAGTCATGTGGGAGACTCCCCAAACATATGGAAAAAAGGTATTCTGGTCAGATGAAACTAAAATTGTGCTTTTTGGCCATCAAGGAAATCGCCTTGTCTGGTGCAAACCCAACACCTCTCATTTACCCTGAGAACACCATCCCCAATTTTATTCATCACCGGGGACTCGGAAACTGGTCAGGATTGAAGGAATGATAGATGGTGCTAAATACAGGGAAATTCTTGAGGGGAACATGTTTCATCCAGAGATTTAAGACTGAGACGGAGGTTCACCTTCCAGCAGGACAATGACCTTAAGCGTACTGCTGAAGTAACACTCAGGTGGTTTAGGAGGAAACATTTACATTTCTTGGAATAGCCTAGTCAGAGCCCAGACCTCAATCCAATTTGAATCTGTGGTATGACTTAAAGATTGCTGTACACAGGCAGAACCAATCCAACTTGAAGGAACTGGAGCAGTTTGGGCAAAAATCCCAGTGGCTAGATGTGCCCCAAGAAACTTGCAGTTGTGGTTTCTGCAAAAGGTGGCTCTACAAAGTATTGACTTTGTGGGGGGTGAATAGTTATGCACGCTCAACTTTTCTGGGTTTTTTGTCTTATTTCTTGTTTCACAAAAAAATATTTAGCATCTTCAAAGTGATGTTGTATAAATCCGATGATACAAACACACACAACAAATCCAGGTTGTAATGAAACAAAACAGGAAAAATGCCAAGGAGGGTGAATACTTTTGCAAGGCACTTTAAGTCTGCCAATGAAACATATATCTACGGTTTAAAAATGTACTGCCTTTACCCCTACTGTATATAAAACTGCCGCAGGATGTTTTCTTTTTTATGGTAAGTTTTGAAATGTGTAATCTGTGGGATATTGATGTCAAAAACCACAGGAAATATTCTACTTCAAGTCTGCATTTGCTTCCCTTAAAAGGCTCCATGGAGATATTATTATAGTTATCAAACTGCCTGATAAGAGATATCTTAGATGACAATCTATGTGCAAGAAACATTACAAACTAAAAATGTTCTTTCACTAATTACAACTTCTTCACATTTGAGATCTGCTGTTAACTCTTTATTCACTAAATATGAAAAAAATTGAGATTTGTATTTACAGCTCATCGACTTCACTATACATCATGAAGGGCCAACCAAAGTGAGTTTCTACTTCAAGTATAGAGTATATATACATTATATTTAATCCAGAGGAATTTCTTGAACGTTATCTAACTGGTTGAACTATGCTCTATATAAGGATGGCCCTATATAATACATATTGAATTCAGGGAGTTGGAACCACAACTCTCCTCCAAATGTTCCTGCCAACCCCTGCTTTAGTAAATAAACCCCAGTTCAAGAATAATTTAGATACACATTTGTTACTGATATTTAACCATTCCTTAGCACATATTACTATATAACCACTAGCAATAAACACCATGCCCATATTATATGAGTAAGTCTGACTCACAAGATGATCTTGTGACACACAAGACTATAACCAAGTCTACTCTCTCTGTTTTGCTTTTTTTCTTACTAAAATAACAGTTGCATTAAATTATTCACAGCTTAGATCCTTTCAATACAATACAACTTTAGTTCTACTGATATATAAATAGCACACACATAGCAGGCCTGCGGCACAATGCACAGTGAGCATCCAATCACACAATATACCTACACAAGCAGGCAGACACTGTCTGCTTGAACTAGCACCATGCAAAAATACAGGCAATGAAAAAAATATGTCCACATAAAGTATTGACTAGAGCACAAAAGGATTGAAAGTGTTCAGTAAGTTTATATTTCCCCATATTGTACAGTGCTTGTTGTGCTGAGTGTTTTGGGAGCTTGAATGAGGACCCATTTTGTACATGGGGTCCCTCTCGTGCAGCACGGTTATGTGCAAAGGGAGCTTCTAATTAGACTTGGGCGCTGGCCAACTCTTCGTGTTTGTCTTCGTATTTCATGAATATTTGCCCGTTAATGTGTTCAGTTTGGGCGAATATTCTTGTTCTTTTTTTTTGCCGTTTTTTGTAGAAGGGGTTAATACGGGGTTAACGTGGTACGCACTATGCAGCAGCCTTGGTGCCAGGATTTTAAATGTCCATACGAGCAACTCTATTGGTCGCCGGCAGGGGCCTCCTCTGCCAATGAGGAGAACCTGTACTTCATTGGTTGATGCCAGATGAACCCCCTGCTGGGGACAACTTGGCCGGGAGAGGCCACTGGTCTCCCCGATCCAAGAGTTAAAGGTCTTTAACTCCTGATGGCAAACCTACTGATTTCTGCTCCTATTTACTCCTGCGATGGTGCGTAGATAAGGTAGGCTAGATGGGAAAGGGACCAGGGAGATTAGGAAACAAAGACGAACGCAAAGCTCATTACTGTCCGTCTCTGGAGGGGTGCCGGGTGCCCCCCTGATGAGCGCCACCCAGTGCGGAACACCCCCCCGCTAGGTATGCTACTGGCGGCAGCGGACCCCGCGGCAGCGTCGGCGGACCACGCGGCGGCACCCCCTGGAGTGTGGCGCCCTGTGCAGTTGCACAGGTCGCACACCCCAAAGGCCGGCCCTGCCCCTTAATGACAAAGCCCGTATATGTACGGGCTCAAAATCCATTGTTTTCAATGGGTTTAGGGACCGCCCATTGTCCTTAAAAAAGTAAAGTAAAATGGGTAATATAACCTAGCTTTAAGGAGGACTATTTGTACAGATGTGTTCTGAGACAAAACCGTTTGAATCCAAACCAGGGGACATTCATGAAGAAATCTCAACACAGCCTGGGTTGAGGGGAGCAGCTTCTTTCATTACACCTATGATAAGCATTACTTAAGTCATATACCATAAGTAACTCAATAAAACTAGCAAACATTCTAAAAATATTGATCTTATAAATTAATATGCCATGCAATTATGTTTCACACATGCTGTGCTTAGTTGTAATGCTTGGTAAAGTAGATGTATTAATATGGCTAATTATGGGTTTCTCAAAGTGAAACAAATTTGATTTTAAAAATAGTAATACCATGAAAATGTATATATTTATTTCCAATCTTCCATCAGATTCTTTATGTTTATATATTTGAAGTGCGTTATTCTGGATTTTTTGTTGTTATTCTGTCTCTCACTGTTCAAATAAACAAAATTTTGGACTGATCATGTCTTTGTCAGTGGGTAAACCTACAAAAATTTGCAGGGGATAAAATAATTTTTTCCTCCACTGTATATATATATATATATATATATATATATATATATATATATATATACTTACATATGGAAACACTTACACACAATAATTATGAAACTAATTTAAAATACCATAAAAACATTAAATATTTAAAATTGCATATCAGGCCAAAATATTCTAGTGTTGGTAATCAGTTATATATAGAGCTACTAGATATTAAAAGGGTTAATCTAAAAGTAAGATGGCTACCACCCTCTCAATAAAGTAAAACTCCTTTACATTACATAACAAGAAAAGGGTTAAACTTAAAACTAGTAATTGTTGTCAGACCCTGCACTACTTATAGACAAGGTAAGCAGAGATAAAGAGATAAGTTCCGACATCTGGACATACCTCTTTATCTCCCTAACTTCCAGGAGGCGGGGTTACAATGGACAATGCTATGGTTCCAACTTTGTGGGAACAGTTAGGAGAAGGCCCTTTTCTATGTCCAACTGCACAAAGTGTTTGGTGTAGAAGAACTTAACTGGCCCACGAGTCCTGACCTCTATTCAGTCAAACACCTTCAGGATGAACTGTAATGGAGATTGTGATCCTGCCCTTCTCGTGCAACATCAGTGCCTCACCTTACAAATGTTCTACTGGATGAATGGGCAAAAACTAGACTTGTGCATTTGTATTCGGGCGAACATGAAAACAAACATGAAGGGTACATTTTCATTGTTCAGCCCGAATATTGAACATATGAACATGGTGGTGGCAAAACGTATACGAAGACAAAGACACGCAACACGAAGAATCTTCATCTTTGGAAGTGGAAACCCGTAGGTTCGCCGACAATAGTTAAAGGGCTGTGACTTTATTGGTCGCCTGCAGGAGCCTCCTCTGGCATCAACCAATTGATCTCCCCGCTCCAAGAGTTAAAAGTGTGTATGAGCGACTCTATTGGTCAGCAGGGGCAGACCTTTAACTCTTGGAGCAGAGAGTCCAATGGTCTCCCCAGGCCAAGTTCCGTGTCATTAGTTAAAGGACCATGCGAGCAACCAATTGGTTGATGCCAGAGGATGTCCCTGCAGGTGACCAATAGAGTCACTTGCACGGGCCTTTAACTCTTGATGGTCTCCCCCTTCAAGAGTTAAAAGTCCGTATGAGTGGCTCTATTGGTCATTCGTACGGACCTTTAACTCTTGGAGCAGGGAGATGGTCTTTGGCACCAGGATTTTAATAGAGTTGCTCGTACACAGCTTTAAAATCCTGGCGCCAAAGCTGCTGCATAGTGCGTACCCCGTTAACCCCGTATTAACCCCTTCTACAAAAAATGAAGAAAAATACGAACACGAAGAATGTACACGAATATTCGCCCAAACCGAACACAAAAGCGGGCAAATATTTGTGGAATACCAAGATCTTTTTTCCCACGAAGACGAACATGAAGATTTGACTGGCTGGCAAAAACTCCCACAGAAACACTCCAGAAGTGAAATCTGTTATAGCTGCAAATTTGGGACAAACTTTAATAATTATTTAATATAAATAAAACACAAATACACTATTCGACAGTAGAGTCAATAAGGAACAAGTGAACGCAACAAAGAAATATAACTTAGGCAGATATGTATCAGCAAGGAAGTTGAATGAGAAATTAAGAAAGTAATAAGAGAATAAGGAAATGAGTAAATAATGCAGGATATGTTTAAATATACATGTGAATAAGAATTATTGAGGGAGAGTAAGCATTAAGCAAAAAAGAATAGGATAGGGCAGGGGTAGGCATTCTTCGGCTCTCCAGGTGTTGTGAACTACATTTCCCTTGATGCTTTGCCAGCATTATGACTGTAAGAACATTATGGGAGATATAGTCCACAACATCAGGAGAGTCGAAGATTGCCTACCCCTGGGGTAGGAGAAGAAGTGTACATTATTTCAATTATTATTCCAAAGGCTCGACTGATCTTGTGTTTTGTGCAAGGTGCTTTAGGTGAGGGGGCATTTTAATACAGGGAGTAGTTACATACATCTGTTCTGTGCCCCCAAATCCTTTTTACAAGTTAAAATACAAGTAATTTTAAAGCACGCTATAATTACATGTACCCAATCAACAAGTCTGGCTTAACAAAACAATAAATGGAGAAATAAATGAATACAACCATTAGACTCTTTTAAAAACTCAGACTTCAGACTGTAAGTAAAGCTATCGTTGCCGGAAAAAAGGAACATTTACACACATTAATATAGCTATAGTACTAATAAGAGTTGCCTTATTTTTTTAAATTCAGTCCAATGAATCTTCATTACTTTGGGACAAAAGAAGATTGGATTGTCCAAATAATTAATTATTGGATAATGGGGAGATTTATTAGTAAGCATGGCCCTTTGAGATCATAAAACATTCTAAATGAAGAATCTCTTCATAAAACAGAAATCAAGGTAGCTAAACTATCTATTTCACACTATTAAGTTTGGCAAAAACATACATAGTCAAATTACACACTGTTCTCTATCATATTTTATCATTTTGGTGGAAAAGCTGTGCATAACTGTTTGGTTTATAGATGGACCTAAACCACAGTGCTGAATGGAGACTGTAGAGTTTCACCTAAGATAACCTCTTTTCTTCAGAGCTTCGACCTCATATTTGCCTGCTGCAGCTAATTATTTATTAATTGTGTATAATGGGAAAAAGAGGGGGAACAGAGACTGATAAACAAACACATTTTTTTAAAAACTAATGCTGGGGGTCCCAGAAATGCGGATAGATCCTTACGGGTGTTTCTTTACCAAAATAAAAACAATAGAGAAAAGGCTAGAGTATAGGTAGCTCAGGTTTAATTAAAAACCTATATTCTTATTATTTTGTTTATCAGATCGCACCACATTGAGTCCTTCCTTCTGTTATTTGGGTATTGACTCACAATGCCTCTTTCCCTCTTTAGTTGATATAGAATATGTTCTCTTATTTTTTCACAGGGGGTAGGGAGGCCATTCTCCAGATTTTTACTACCATAAGTAGGGCATTGGGCATTCTTGTAAAACCTAAATGCATTAGATGGTTTCTGGGGAAGTACTATACTGGTTAAAATTGCAATCTGTCTGTTAACTTCATGCCAATAGGTTTTAATTACTGGACATTGCCACTAAATGTGCAGAAAATTTTGCTCCTATCTGACCACATATCCAACAGTTGTCCAGTGTCCCTGGATATATCTTAGAGATTATGGAGGGCACCATATACCACCTATTACAAACTTTAACTCCGGTTCAGGCAATGAACTACCTTTCCCACTTTTGCCAAAGCTTGATTCCATTTTTGCGTGTCTATTTTTATCGACAAGTTCTTTTCCCACTTGATAACATATTTCAACACATTTGGATATAAGACTAGTGTCACGCTCTACCCAGGCTGCGGAACTGCATGTTTCTGTTTATTCCTTTCTTGCTGCAGGTTTCCTGTCTTTCTGTGGTCCATTTCTGGATTTCCGTATGTTCTGTCCTGAACCTCTGATTCCTGGATTCTGCTCTTTGCTTCAGTTCTGTTTCCTCTATAAGGTGTGCCCCACCCGTTATGTTTGTCTCGGTTTGCAGTCTGCAGGTATGTCTCTCTGACATGTGTTTAGATTTTATGTTTGGTTTGATCAGTACCTCTGTAGGCAGGGTTTAGCGTTAGGACCCACCGAATATTGGAGTACTTTGGCCACTGGTGGGCTAAGCATACTATGGCCATAAAATGTGACAAAATCTCCAATTGTTTTCTTATAGTCCTAGGCTAGTCCTATTTGGTCCTGTGGTTTCAATGTGCTCTTGTCATGTGTAGCCTGGTTAATCTAGGCAATGCTATAATTTGTTGTCCTGTCCTGTAAGCCCCGGTAGAGGGATGTCCTGAATCCCCGGTAGAGGGGTGTCCTGTCCTGAATCCCCGGTAGAGGGGTGTCCTCTCCTGTATCCCTGGTAGAGGGGTGTCCTCTCCTGTATCCCCGGTAGAGGGATGTCCTCTCCTGTATCCCCGGTAGAGGGGTGTCCTCTCCTGTATCCCCGGTAGAGGGGTATCCTGTATCCCTGATAGAGGGGTGTCCTGTTCTGTAACCCCGGTAGAGGGGTATCCTTAATCCCCGGTAGAGGGGTATACTGTCCTGAATCCCCAGTAGAGGGGTGTCTTGTCCTGAATCCCCGGTAGAGGGGTATCCTGTCCTGAATCCCCAGTAGAGGGGTGTCCTCTCCTGTATCCCTGGTAGAGGGGTGTCCTCTCCTGTATCCCCGGTAGAGGGGTGTCCTCTCCTGTATCCCCGGTAGAGGGGTGTCCTCTCCTGTATCCCCGGTAGAGGGGTATCCTGTATCCCTGGTAGAGGGGTGTCCTGTCCTGTTCATGTTGGATCTTGAGTATTCCTTGTCTTGTTCCCTGTTGTGCCCTGTATTATGTATGTCTTGTCCGGTTATGCTTCTTGCTTGGTCTCCCTGTCCCTTGCTCGTATGTTTCAGCTGTTTCTCTGTTTAGCTTCCACACTCCCAGCCTGCAGCATCCCGCACATGATTCTAGTGCTATGTCTCATGCCTGCTTCAGGGTGCCTGCAGGATATCACTAAGTTTTGCTTCATTCTGGACAACATCCGCTGCTATGTCAGGGCGCTGGTATGTGGCTGCACAACCCTAGGTGCTCAACACCCGGGTGAATGCAGTCACCCTGCACCAGGTCCTGTGGCTCCGCTTCTGCATCCTGAACTCCTGAACAGAATCTTTGGGCACTCTGGGTCATTACAGTCGTCTGTATGGACCCGGTTCTCGATATTAGTGTCTCCAACATTATTACCCCTTTAGAGGGTGTAGTCATTAAATATTTCTCTAGGCAATATTTGATTCTTAAGTATACAAAAATCTTTTTATTTGGAATATTCTTCTTCATTACCAATATTTGGAAAGGTATATTCCATGATGTCTGATATCGTGAGAATATCCTTCTGTATTCAGACATTTAAATTCTGAATATTTTGTGCTGATGTCATTAATTGTAATCCCCAAAGTATTCCTCATTGGATCCCCATCTTCCTTCTAAATTTTTGCCAGAATAATAGAATTTTTAAGCCTCTCTTTAACCTTACCCCTAAAGGAGTCTACAAACCAGAAGGCTACTGTTAAGTCAGAGTTGTTACACAATTTGGTTTTAGTTCTGTACCAACCTACATGCACTTTTGTTATCATAGTATGTAAGAGCATACTTGCTTCTAAGTAGGTATTAAGTTCTGGGAAATCCTCCCTTTTCTGGGTGGCCCGTTCTGGGTATTTTCCCTGCCAAATATAATGATTAAAGGCAGTCTGCACCATTTTAGCCTATCAAGGGGGGGGGCTCTCAAAAGATACAGCCACTTTGGTAAAACAAAATTTTTATTGGTATTAATCCTTCCTCACCAAGTGATCTCTTTTTTTCCCTCTATGCCTTTAGGTGTCTATTAGTCTGATTCAGAAGAGGCATAAAGTTATTTTCAATTATCTTACTAGGGTCTGCAGTAATTTTTATTCCAAGGAATTGAAACTTATTATCTACCCAACAGAAAAAAATAGCTTTTCAACATTGCTAGATCTCTTTTAGTGACATGCACCGTAAAAGCCACTGATTTCTCAATTTTCAGCCTGCAATTGGACAGAAGTCCATATCTGTTTATCTCTGACATTAGTTCCTCTAAAGAACTCAACCGGCTAATGACTGTTTATTCATCAATGACTCTCTCACCACTCTCTAAAGCCAGTTCTAATAAGGGATATTTTGTTTTCTTTATTGAATCTAAGATGTCTATAATTCTCTTGATATTATGGACCAATGCTTGTTATGTTTCTCTATACCCTCTGTTATTGCTCTGCTTAGCTTCTCTTATTCCAGCCTGCAACATCCTGCATATTCCTCTGTAGAGCTATGTCTCATGCCATCTCCAGGCCCTGTCTGACTCCGCTACTGCACAATAACTTCTTAATACCAGCAATGGGCACTTTGGGTCCTTACAGTAAGCCGTATGGACCTCATCCCTGACATCTTGAAATGTGTATCTTTATACATAGGTGAAGGCAATAGGTCACAAACATAGGACAGTGATTTCAAGACTGGACTCCTGACAGTTTCAATCCCAAGCAATGTGTATAGAGCCTTCTTATGGCCTTCCTAATTATTTCACCTAAGGGATTAGACAAGTCCAGTTATCTCAAATTGCCTAATATCTCAGCGCTTGCATACATTGAAATATTTGCATAGGGAATGTAGGAAAAAAATCAATGTTTGCCTGGTAGGGAAAAAATTGATTTGGCCTATCACGAAATGCATCATTGTAGACAACCCCAGGACCCACAGGCTCTGAAGGAGCCCTGAGGAGTACCTTGTTGGAAATGTTGGTTACTCAGCCAGGAGAGGAACGGGGACCACTCCTATTTCAAACCGACCCGGAGCCTCATAGGCTTCCAGGCCTTTATGGTGAAGATTAGGAGCGGGAAATCCCTAACTTCTGGAAAATGTAAGAATGGGCTGTGCAGCAAAGAGGTGAGGGACATATCTGTGAATTGTGTTTGATCAAGCTGGGGGTCTGTAAATATAAAGGATGAAGTAATACAGTTTGCTGTGTACCGAAACAGAGCTGCTACGCTGTAATTCTGTAAACCCAGTTGAGACCTGCGTCTCTGCAGCTTTGAAAGTCTAATTGTAGTCGGTATTGTTTTTATGTTAGATCTAATATGTTAGATCTAATATGTTAGATACAATGTTTGCTTACTATTCTAGAGAATTCAATTAATGTTTTTTCTAAATGATACACTATCAATACACTGTATTTGCAGCATGCTCACACATCTTTGGTAGATCTCAGCCTGGGACTAGCTTAGCGCACCAACATTTTTCTTTCCCCTCTTTGCTAATATTTGTTATAGGCTATCTATCATTGTCAAGCGATGTCATAAAGTCTTTATTGTCAGTCTATAGGGCCATCCAAAAAACTAAATGAAAAATAAGTTAATCATAAAACAAAACAGCTAGACAAAAATTAACCTGATTAACCCTAACCCTTAATTCCTCTGACTACTAAACATTTATTGAATAGAACTCGTATATCTATATGAGGTAATTGCAATTCTGCGTAAGACTTTAAATGCATGTCAGTGTAGAACGTTATATGCAAAAATTATCAGGAATTTCAAAAGAGATACATTTAGCAGTAACATTATGACTCATAAAACAGGTTCTCTCACTTAGCATTGGTACACACGAATGTGTGTAATTTTTGAGACTATAAAATTAATGATGTTTTAAAGGTGCTGTTACACTTAGAAAAAACATTAATTGAGTTCTCTAGATTAGTAAGCAAACATCGTACCTAACATATTAGATCTAACATAAAAACAATAGACACCTCTAAAAACATTTTTCAATTTCTGTAGTAACATCAGTGGAGGACTGGAGAGAGGTGAAGGAAATTACCCAAGACAGATCTAATATAACCCCTTAATGGAGTTTTTTATGCAACATGACCAAATCAATTTACCCGTGTGTGCTATGTCTTTTTTTATTTTCCTATTTATTATTCAGTTCACCCACACAAATTATATATATTTTTAGGGACAAGTAAGGGTTTTTAACCACACTCATTTATGAGATTAAAAATAAAACACACATTTATGCAAGTATATAAATTAGACACAGTTAGTGTAAATTGAAAAAAATAACACAAATACATTCTCTACATATAATTCATTTTAAGTTTTCTATATTTTTAAAGTTTTTATTTACCCACACCTTATTCTAAAACTTTGAATTCTAATTCTAATGAATTCCTTAATAACTAACCTTTTATTACACTAATTGCAAAATGTACACTTCTACACACCAGTCAATTAATATATATATAATAGAAAACAACAACACAACCCATATATTACACATTTACATATAACTATATTAAATACTTTTAAAGATGGAATTATATCATATATAAGTTAAATTATAAGTAAATAAATTAAATTATATTAAACACTTCAATAAATGATTCATTTATAATTCATATTGCATTAAAAAAATAATTTTTATATTAAATTTGTTAAATTAATAGATGAATTGTAATAAATAAATACATTTAACATCTATAAGAAAAGATTATTTTATTCATTAGCACTTAAGCAATTATAACCTCCCTGTTAGAGAGATGTGAGCTCTCTATACAAAACATAGAACTTCAAAGTCCCTTTTGCTCTCAAATTGTTTCATTTATTTCGAAGATTTCAGCCTCTCTCAGACATGTTAACTTTACTTTGGGGCCCTGGAGAACAAAAAAGAGCCCCACTTTACTTCTGGCCAACATTGGCATCACATGATGTCCCTTGTATTGTAAGGCCTGGACGCTGCACCTGCACAAACCACGTTTTACTGCAAAATAGGTAATACGCATGTGCACCCAACTACGGCCAGTCTATCTGTGCCATTGGACAGGACTGTTAATTAATATTACACGCTGTATATCACACAACACAGGGTGCTCCGCTAAACTGGCCTAGAGTTACTATAAGACATGGCACTGCAAGAAACTTTTTTGCTGTCTGGGCTGTGCAGTCTTTTCAGCAGCAGGGTATAACATCCTGCATAGCCTGTGTCTGGGCCCACAAGCCCTGGTAACATGGAAGGAAAAACAACCACTTCCTAAGATCTAATAGTGTTGCTGAAATGCCTCAATATTGAAAACCTACCACAGGATACACCGTGGTCACTCTGGAAAGTGACTATCACTTCAATGCAAAAGACATGTTGCCTCTCGCAAGATGGCGGCGTCTACTAAAAAATAAACGTTCCCAAGAGGATTTTTTCCTGTCCTGTTAACTCTAAGCTTCCCCTGCAGGATGAATACATGTACATAATGTGATTCACAACAGTGATGTTACCATCGGGTGAACCATCCAGTTCCAATGCAATGTAAGAAAAAGTCCAAATATATATATATAAAAAGTTTATTTTTATGAGCAAGTCATAAAATTAGTGCTGTATTTTCCCAAAAATCCTGCCATTGGATAGAGTTAAAATACTAGCATTTGAAATACCCATGAAGTGTCTGTTTTTCAAAGATATATGTTTTGATGGGGTAAATTGACCTGGTCTGCTTCAAAGATGTTCCAAATAAAACATGGGGGCAGGATGAACAAACATATGCTTGAGTGGTATCACTGTACTCAGAAGATATTGGTGAACTCATATTGGGGCTATAAACTCATATTGGAGCTATAAATTCATACCCCAAGTACATGTGTGGGAAAACACAAAAAACTACTACCACAAACTTTAAAAACAGCCGGTAGTAGAATTAGTGCATGGAAAGAGTTAAAATACTAGGTGTATATTTTTCAAAAATATATGGTTCGATGGGGAAATTGTACGGACCGTCTTCAAAAGTGTCCCAAATAGGACATGGGTGCAGTAAGAACAGATTTGAAAAATGGTTTTTGAATAGCAATATGCTACTGATACAATACTCAGGACAAATAGTAGAATCGATTTAGTTTTTTTCATTAGCTTTTGTAGATGAGGAAAACTATTTTCAAATTAAAGTCAGAATAGTTTTTTTCAGGGGGACGGATGTGAGATGACGTAGCACGTAGCACGTCCTACGTGCTGCGTAATACGATGGCGGCTGGTGCTGACTTTGGACCCTGATTCGAATAGAAGTTTCTGTATTGGAGTCTTGTTGTGTTGAAAGGCATTTGGTCTTTTTAAAAGCATTCCCGATAAAATGATAGTTTGGAAAGAGAAATAGAAACAACTTTTGTCACCAACTCTAATTGACTATAAAATGGATATGTCTGGATGGAATAAAATAATCTAATTTATTGATATGTTTGCAGTCTACTTTAGACTCCAAGCCAGGTCACAATATTGGATATTGGATATTGCTCCTTAGTGCATAAATTCTTCTTATGCTAGCAATATATATATATGTGTCTATAGCAGATCACTTCCAATTCCCTCTACAATTGCACATTCAGACGATTCCAGATATACATATTGATAACATATATAGACATATTTGCCTAAAGATAAACCTGACACAGTAACCTGCAAACTACAACAATATTGTAGCCTTAAGATATACCAAAGCTAGTTAGCCTGAGGCCTCTTGTAAAATCTTGTCTGCCGAGATGCAGTTAGACTTGCATTATGCAGAGCTTGGAGTGAATAGCACATATATATAAACCACCATACTTGTATATCGTAGCAGCACGTATAAATGGGCTATTAAATATAGTGCAAATGGTTTAAATATCTTGTTTTTATTGTAACCAGCAAGGTGTATCACATAGGAAATTTAATTGACTGCAGTGCAAAGAGAGTAGTTTAATTACATATTGTAAATGTGGAATCCAATCCATTGGACAGAGAGAATAAAAGAGTCTTTAGTTAGTATAAATCACCATTTAATGGACATTATCAACAATGCAAAAGAGACATTGCTATTTTCTTCCGACTTTGGGGTAGACCTATTCTATGAATTCCCCACTCCCTTTATGAATTTTCAGTTATTATTGTCTTTTTATTTACCTCTTTTTTATCAGATTCCAACTTTTGGTCTCCAAATAACATTACATTTATTTATTAAGTTCCAGTAGATTTGTATTACAATTATAATAGCTGACAGTAAAAATATTTAACAAAGACAAATTAAAATGACAATACGCTTAACATATGTACCAATATATTGGTACAGAAGAAGCAGAGGGCCTGCTCTTGTGAGCTTACAATTTATAAGTTTGAAAGTAAACAGTGCTTATGTAGTTGCATCTTTTAACATTAATGTCCTATGCTTTGAAATATACAGCATCTCACAAAAGTGAGTACACTCCTCACATTTTTTTCAGATAGTGTCAAGCGTTTATGGCGGCAACCAGGTGAGGAGTACAAAGACAAGTGTGTCTTGCCTACAGTCAAGCATGGTGATGGGCGTGTCATGGTCTGGGCCAGCATAAATGCTGCCGGCACTGGGGAGCTACAGTTTATTGAGGGAACCATGAATGCCAACATGTACTGTGACATACTGAAGCAGAGCATGATCCCCTTTCTTCGGAGACTGGGCCGCAGGGCAATATTCCAACATGATAATGACCCCAAACACACCTCCAAGATGACCATTGCCTTGCTAAAGAAGCTGAGGATAAAGTGATGGATTGGCCAAGCATGTCTCCAGACCTAAGCCCTATTGAGCATCTGTGGGGCATACCTCAAACGGAAGGTGGGGAGCGCAAGGTCTGTAACAATCACCAGCTCTGTGATATTGTCATGAGGAGTGGACGAGGTGAACTCCATGCCCAAGAGGGTTAAGGTCGTGCTGGAAAATAAAGGTGGCACAAAAAATATTGACACTTTGGGCCCAATTTGGACATTTCGACTTAGGGGTGTACTCACTTTTGTTGCCAAGGTGTTAGACATTAATGGCTGTGTGTTGTGTTGAGTTATTTTGAGAGGACATCAAATTTACACTGTTATATAGGCTGTTCACTCACTACTTTACATTGTAGCAAAAGGCCACATTGTGATGTCTAAATAAAATGAGCATCTCCAAAACTGCAACTTTTTGTGTGGTGTTCCCTATTTGTAGTGACCAGTACCTTTCAAAAGTGGTCCAAGGAAGAAAAAGCGATGAAGAGTCATGGGAGGCCAAGGCTCATTGATGCACATGGGGGGCGAAGGCTGGTCCGTGTGGTCACATCCAACACATGCGCTACTGTAGCTCAAATTGCTGAAAAAGTTAATGCTGGATCTGGTGCACAGAGTGCATCAGGGTTAATGTATGGGGCTGTGTAGCAACAGACCAGTCAGGGTGCCCTTGGTGACCCCTGTCCACTGCTGAAAGTGCCTACAAAGTGCACGTGAGCATAAAAACTGGACCACAGAGCAATGGAAGAAGATGGCCTAGTCTGATGAATCATGTTTTTTTTTATATCATGTGGATGGCTGGGTGCATGTGCATCACAAAGGGCACCAGGATGTACTTTGGGAAGAAGGCAGTGTAATGCTTTGGGCAATGATCTGCTGGAAAACCGTGGTGTCACAGAAGGCTATGTGCCCTGAGCTCCTGGAGGGGCTTGGGGGCCAGCTTCCTCCCTACAGACTATGGGCCCTGACCTTGTAAGGGTCTCTGTTTTTGGGAGGTCACAGGGGGTCCATTGGAACTACTACTTCTCCCTGGTATAGAGTGTCACATTTCCAAAACTACCAGAGACTCTAAAGACTGTGGAGCTCAGATGCAGATTTGGGGCATCTGCATTTTAGGAGGGGTTTATGTGTGGTATTTTACTCTCCTTTAGGTGAGGACTTACAGGACAGAGACCCTTAATGGCCAGTATTTGCACCAAGATCTTATATCCAGCAGGTTTCAGCCAGAAGTCAGGGAACAGCCAGTGTTTACCATCTTCCCCACAGACTACAACAGCGACCCTACTGGGCTGAGGTGGGCTGAGTGCAAATACTGAACCGTGTGTAAAGGAGGGCCTTTTCACCTCAACGCTGGTACTGTCTGATGCTTGGGGTGGGCTGCTGTAATAACTCACTCTCCTTTTCAGGACAGTAAATGTGCTAAGTACTCTAAGCTAAAGCTAGCCACAGCACCAATGCAGCTCCAGTACAGCGGCATACCCCTTCTCTCTACAACTCGGGTTCTGTCTGGTGCTGAAGGGTTTAACTGCTGGTATCCTGGCAGAAGGAAACTCAGTTTGGCGGGAGTACTCAGTCAGGGTACAGGGCGTCCCGTCACACTTGGGTTCTGCCATTCATGTGAATGTTACTTTGACACATACCACCTACCTAAGCATTGTTGCAGACCATGCACACCCTTTCATGGACACGGTATTCCATAATGGCATTGGTCTTTTTCAGCAGGATAATACAACATGCCACAAAGCAAAAATGGTTCAGGAATGGTTTGAGGAACACAAGTTCAAGGTGTTGACTTGGCCTCCAAATTCCTTTGATCTCAATCCAATCAAGCATCTGTGGGATGTGCTGGACAAACAAGTCTGATCAATGAAAGCCCTACTTACAGGTTCCTACACCTTCAGAGGTCTAGTAGAGTCTATGCCTCGATGGGTCATGGCTGTTTAGCGGTAAAAAGGGGACCTACACAATATTAGGCAGTTGGTCATAATGTTATGGCTGACTGAAGTATATACATGTTCATTTTCCTGGGCAACAATGCAAAAGTGGTATTTAATGCTTTTTGGAACATTTTTTTTTTAATAAAATCCAAGCACCAATATTTTCAACAATAACAGAAAAACCTATTTCCATGATTAAACTTTACTTAACTATCATTATGGTGTTCCTTGCCTGACCAGCAGTATATTTGCTATTTAACAAAATAGTTGAGCATACAAGACTTATATAAAAAGCTCAGTTATAATTACCATGTATTTTATTATTTACAATTGTTCCTGGCATGCCCAGTATTTTATACATAGGACTCTCCCTACTAGCATCTCCCTGACCCATCTTTTGTAAAATATGAACTTAATGAGTCATGATCCGTTTTTCTAACCTTCCCTAACATTAATTAGTAATGTATCATTAATATCTGCAGCTAAGATCACTAGAGTGACTTTTGTCAAGGGGGTTGGAACACAAATAGTAATTAACACCAGCTGCTTCTTTAAGGTCTCTATTTGTGCAGTTAGCACAAGCAGATTTTGAGAATTCGATAAATCTCTGGCGATTCCTTTTTAAGTCGTTTTATGTCACACTTGGATAAGGCACAGCAATGCCTGTAGGAAATATATTGATGTGTAACACTTTATCAGTTTGACAGAATGTTACAAGGTTACAAGAGATACTTAGAAGAAATGTTACATACATTAGTTGTAGTCAATGCAGCTACATTTGGATGTATCCTAGAACGCTGTGTCAGCTTTCATATTGCACATGACTGTTATTATAACTTAATAAACTTTGTGAACATATATAGAGTTATAATATTTCAACTTTATAAAATGTTTATAACAAATAAACTGGCTGGGACTGTGCCTAGAATATCCTGCTTGGTATATGTTAGTAAATGCCTTCTATTGATAAGGTAACCACCTAACCATAAGCATATAAATTGTTGTTCTTCTTAAACTTTTGTCAGTTATTCCTTAAGATAATAAAATAATGATGTTTGTCCATTTAATCTTTTTAGCTCGAACAATATAACCCTCCTCATCGTCATTCTATAAGCCCAAACTGTATCCTATTTGAAAGAGCTAGTCAATTCCAAGATTACACCACCATTGGATTTCCATAGTCTAGGCAAGTAATTTACTTACTATAAATCACTGGGATAGCTAAAAATTGATTGGATGATGTACAACTAAAACAACTAAACATTTTAAACACATCTGATACACATCTGATAAAATGAGAGAATCAAAGCAGCATGTTCTTGGCTGGGTAGAATTAATTCTATCAAAATGAACATCATGCCCCGACTCCTCTATCTCTTTCAGACCCTTGCCATATGCATCCCCCCTTCCTTTTTTTCTGCGGTCCGTTCTGCTTTCCTTCGATTCATTTGGGGCCGTCGTTCCCCGTGCATCAAATATGGCTTTCTGATTCTCCCTAAAATAAGGGAGGGCCTGGCCCTACCCTGCCCCCGCACATACTACAGAGCCTGCCACCTTCTGCGTGTACTGGAGTGGATGACTGGTTGTCGGGGGAAGCGGTGGGTCACCTTGCTCTCCTGGACATGTTGATCAGCTCCCTGCCGTGGTTAGAAGTTGATTGTGCCCGTCGTACGGCTTCGACGCACCCCTTCATTCGCGCAATGCTCGTCTGGCACTCGGTGCTCCGCAGCGCCCCTATTTCTACTATCCCGTTGCCGCTAACTCCGATCTGTGACAACCAAAGATTTCCCCCAGGCGTGGGAAGAGATCTCTTCCCCGAGGCTGCTGCGGGAAGATCGTTGGGGATCCGTGCATACCTCTCGCCAAATGGCCTGAAACCCTTGGGGGCCCTAATGGGCGCGGACCCACCTATGACTCTACCTTCTGGAAAACTATCCACTCCTACATTCTGACCCTCACCGAGAAGGTAATACCCTTCTCTCCTGAATTTCTCCTCCTTCTTCATATGTCCTTCTCGATTTCCTGGTATAAGTCCTCTGTGATTCGCCACTTACTGTCCGCTGCGAAGGCCTTAATCCCATTGCATTGGCTGATTCTGCCCCCCCCTATGATTCAGGAGTGGATCCAGAGGGTGGAGCGGAAACGAGTTCTTGAGGACTTGATCTACTCCAACACAAACAGATAATCGCATATGGTTTCATTGGATGCAACTTCTATCTAGTCCCCAAATCCGCCCCATGCTTGCTGAGTACCCTCCTAAGTATGTGTTTTGTGGGGTTCTCTCCCGGCTATTACCTCTTCTGTGGTCCCCTGTTTCGTGTACCACCCCCATCTTTTCTCTCCCCTCCTTCCCTCCTTCTTTCTTCCCTTTTTTTCCCCTTTTTCTTCTACCCCATTACTCCACACTCCTTGAAACCCACTCTGTTCTGACTCACTACCATGGACAAACGATGTCACACGCCTCCTATCATGTGCCTTTATCCATACCGTACCAACTGTGCCACACTGTATACTGTCCACGTTCATTATTCATCTGTATTTGAGACTGCCTACTGATGGGGTCCCTCCTATCCTGTTACATTGTCATAATGCTGTTTGTTTTATGACCAATGTGAATTTAGGAATCACGTCTTCTGTAAAAAATTCGGTATGATTCTGTTATTCACAGATGAGTTGAATTTAATTGTTGTCATATAAAATTTGCCCAGAACAATTTTTCTTAGCGGGGCCTGGCTACTATGAATGATATAATAAAAATTAATGTTATTTAGGTATGCTTTACAATATGGCCAATATCTTTTTTGTCTAAGTAGTAGTAGGCAGTCTTAATATGTAATGCTTTGGAACAAAGTCAATAATATGAATACCACAAAATTAACAAATATAAAATATATGTGCGGCATAAAAAGATCTTAAAGATGAAACATCACAGGTGTTCACATAAATAAATTGCTTTAATGAAATTACCTTAGATTTATAATACTTTTTAGTCAATTGTTGTAATTGTTTTGAGAGATTTAAAAAGCAAATGGCTCTTTAAACTCAAGGAAGTTCTGTGGTAAAAGTGGCAAAGCTAGTATAATGATTAGTTTTCTCTTCTAAATTTCCCTCATCTTTACTTACTACACCCAAGGGTGGTGCTTCTGTATAAAAAATAATATTGAACAGTTCATAGAATAGAATTATACTTAAATATGAGACTTTATAGATAATTGTGATGTGTTTATATATGTATAGTATTTTGTGACGGATTACAATTATACCAAACAGGTGCTAATGATCATCAATTTAATATGTAGGTTGTAACACAATCATTAACTGAAACAGCTGGACAAGGAACAGACAAACCCACTAACAAGGTGAGGTTGCTGAAGACAGTTTAGTGTCACACATCTTGGCAAGGTTGATCACAGCAACAAGACACAATAGTTATACTGCATCAGAAAGGTCTCTCCCATACAGAAATTGCAAGGAGATTTCATGACAGGGGTCTCTAGATGTACCGTCCAAGCAATTTTGAAGAAACCCAAAGAAGCAGGCAATGCTTAAAATATTTAGCTTTAGAAGAAGGAAGTCATGTCTAAGATCTGTTTACTTTGTATCTTGTTAAATGATAAAAAATAAACTGTCACGTTCGCTAGCACCAAGAGCACTCACTGCAGGAGTTCTTCTGCCTAGAGAACTGCCAGGTAACTCAGGACTTAGACGATCCCAACAGTGAGGAGGCTTCCGTGCTGGCAGAAAAAGGTAGGTACTGAGCTGAAGCAGCGAGGCGCAGCAAGAAGCAGGTAAGTAGAACAGGATAGCCGAGTCCTTACACAATGCGGATAGTCAGACAAGCCAGGGTTCAGGTACACTATGCAGGTAGTCAGATGTGCCAGGGTTCAGATATACAAGAGGGTAGTCAGATGAGCCAGGGTTCAGGCACACAGGGCCAGCCCGACAATGGAGCCGAGTGGGGCAACCGCTCCAGGCGGCACTTTGCCGCCCCAAGCCCTTTTTTTTTTTTTTAAAGTGAAAGAGAGAGAAAGGGGCGCCCCTCTCTCTCTCCTCTGCGGTGAGTCTCCCTGTTCGGTCTCGGTGCCGGCTTGTAATGCTGAGTGCCGGTAGATTACCTCATTTCCGGCGCTCAGCATTACAAGCCGGCACCGAGACCGAACAGGGAGGCTCGCCGCAGGACTGCTGAAAGGTAAGTACAAGGGGGGGTAAGGGTAGATAATAGGGAGGGAGAGGAAGGGTAGATGACGCCGGAAACAGAGCCCGAGATCTTAACCTCGGGCTTCTGTGAACCGCGAGTGGACCGCCGCACACTAGGACCCAGGACCGTGACCGGACCCGGGACCGTGACATAAACTATAAGCATGTCTATTTTTAAAAGCATTGTTACTTTACATCATTTTATCACACCTCCCTAAACATTTTTACACTACTCTATGAGCATAGATAGCAGAGTCTAGATGGCCTTGTACACAAGATGTGAAACGGTGAAGGGCAGGGCCAGACCATGGGTGCCCTGGCACTTTAAAGTCAGTAACATTTTGATGCTCATGTCACACATGGAGTATCGGGAGATGTTGGTGAGCAGCCCGTTGGCCATTTGCTCGTGCCAGATGGTGAGTCCTGGCCTGGTTAAGGGCCAGTCATGTGGTGGGCTTCCCTGCAAAGTGTCTTAAAATCATCATATTTTGTCTTGTGATTATTTTTATTTTTTTAAATCAATATTAAGATTTTAAGGAAAGAAATATAAGTTAAGCAAAGGTAAGGGTAACAATGGTAAAACATGACTTTCCATTCTATTCCATTTATTTAAAAAGCAGCAGCAGATTCCGTAGCACTGCTACAATAAGGGGTAGTGAAAAAGATCACAATTTAAAATGACATAACACATACAGTACAGAAGGAAGAGGTGTCCCTGCTTTTGAGAGCTTACAATCTATTTAGTGGTTGAAGAGGGGAAGCAAGACAGTAGGGCTTCTTGGATGAGAATGAGTTGATTGAAGCAAGGATGATATGGAGAGGTATGTTGATCATATAGCTGGCTTGATGCTGGTTGAGAGTGTAGGACAAAGGTTGTATGCTCCTAGAAAATGCAGATTTTAGAGACCATTTGAGTATGAGCAAGGAAGTCTGACAGAATGCAATCCTGAATACCCAAGTGAAAACAGTAGAGGAGAAACCCAAGTCATGGGAGGAATAAAGAGAGGGCAGTAAGGGGTATTTTTGAATACGCGAGTAGATATTTAGGAGGGTGCAGAGTTGTTAAGGGCTCTATAGGCCAAGGTCAGGAATATTACAAGGAAAATACAATATTTATTAATTCATATTAATAATAATTTATGTATCGCCATTGTATTTCTCAGCACTATACAATGAGTAAACAAGATATAAAAAGTAGTGTACCACAAAACGAATTGTACTTACAGAAACTAAAGATGAGGAGGCACAAGCAATCTTACAACATATAATTGGACAAAAAGGGCAGAGGTCAGTGCCTAACAGTATGATATAGCAAGCATGTGAGTGTCTATCTGAGTCACATCTACGTCCTTTAGACTTGCTCATTCTGATTTGTACAAATTGCAAAATTAATGAAATCTGCATATTTTGTCAATTTGCACAAATCTCCTCAAATAAAAAAAAATAAAGCAAAAGGGTCTTAAATTGAATTTATTTACATTCTCTTACACTCTCTGAACTTCTCCCTACCTGCTGAATGCTTCTGAATTGGTGCCTCCCATCTCTTTCTCATCATCTTCTTCATCTTTGTTTTTGCTCCTTCTTCTGTCTTCTATCTTCTGTCTTCTTTCTTCACTCTCCATGGTGAACATATGTGATATCCTTTCCCCCAGGGCCGGCCCTGCCATGGAGCAGAGTGGGGCAATTGCCCCAGGTGGCACTTTTGAAGAGGCGGCACTTTTGCCCCAAGCGCCTTTTTTGTTTTTGTTTGTTTTAAGCGGAGGAGAGAGAGGGGCGCCGAGTGGTTTTCGCTCATCAAGTTGTCAGAACCCGCTTGCGCCCCTCTCTCTCCTCTGCAAGCCCTCTAGCTCGGTCTCGGTGCCGGCTTGTAATGCTGAGCGCCGGAATATGAGGTCATTTCCAGCGCTCAGCAGTGAAGCAGCGCGCACTGCGGTAGAGCAGGGAGACTCTCGCCGCAGGACTGCTAGAAGGTAAGTGAAATACAAAGGGGGCATAGGGTAGATAATAGGGAGGGAGTAGGGTAGATAATGAGAAGGTAGGGAGAGGAAGGGTAAATAATGAGAAAGTAGGGAGAGTAAGGGTAGATAATGAGCAGTGGAGTCGGCAAGGGGGGGGCTTTCAAACTTTGCTCCAGACGGGACTATGTCTTGGGCCGGACCTGCTTTCCCTAATTGGAGAGCCACTGTTTTTGTGGAAGTTCATCAGGGGGTCATGTCCACGGAGGTGTGGCTGAAGAAGCAAGCCAGAAGACAGATTAAAGAACAATCAGATAAATAAAGTGAAGATGAAGAGAATGCTAGAGAAGAAGCGGTCAGCGGAGAAGATAGGGAGACATTCAGAGAGTGTGAAGGAGAGAGTGTGAGAGATTGAGTGAGAGTGAACTTCGGTGTCTGACAATAAATTCAATTTCCAAATTTAAAAAACCCACAATTTTCATCAAAAATCAATTGGCATGATGAGGATTGGGTAAATTAGTCACTTTTGGCCAATTTGCACATGTCTAATGTCCTCTAAGATGAAGCTGTCATTATTTTGTATAGTCACCATATTTACTCTATTATATTAGTTTCTAATTAATCCTTAATTTTTATGTCTACATTTGTGTTTTATTTGATAAGCTACCTAATAAGTTGTTTGCAACACATGTGTATGTCATCTAAGCAAAATGTAAATAAAGCATTTCATAATGATGCCTTCCAAGTAAACCTTAGGTTGTCAAATTTTCTGTGTCATATGGGTGCCAGCTCTCATCACATCACATAGCTTTGATTGATGTTTGTTTTCCATCCTAGTGACACTGAAGTTCTCCCTTAAGATATGACACACAATCAACCATGTAAATAGGATGATGGAATTATCTTTTAAGAGCTGATTAAACTTGTGCAAACTAATGCACAAATATAGACTGGATGCACAACTTGTAAGAAAATCTTAAAATCAGGCATTGTGGTCTAGCTGATAAGTATAACGTGTGTTTAAAATCAGTATGCAGTATGGATCTAGAATATGTAAATGGGTTTACTATTTGTTACTTCTTGAATGCTGGCATATAATCATATAAAATATTGAAGACATATAAAAACAAATCTTTATAGATCTATCTCTCCTTTAATGTTTATACAACATGTTATTGCTAAGAGAGTGATGTATCTGATCAGGCTACATATACTTAACTCAAGGCTATCATTCCTGTAAGTATTTGACAGGGGCATTTTCAGATACAGCCTGAGTTCTTGTAACTTTTGGCAAAAAATCCTCATCATTTGTCATTCCCACCTGCTGCAAATTCATCAAGAGGGAAACTAATGTCTTTGGAACTTTCTTTTCAGTATGTGACAAATACTTCTCGTTTAGGCCCACCGTTACATAAAGTATATCAAGCCAGGCTTTTCTTACTTATACACAAACATGCTGTTTAAATGCAATATCTATGTGGAGTTACAAAAAAATACACCAATTAAAAGTTATGTTTTCATATTAGTATCAATTAGCATATCTATAAATGAGTTGTAGAGATAATATTAATATTTAACGTATTCTCATGAAGAAATATAAGTGAATTCCATAGATTAATTCCCTTCTCATTGTCATGCTAAATCTAAACTCTTCTACCCATTCTTCATTGTTTCACTGACTTTAATCTGTAGCACAATTTCTTGTTTTTCTGAAATGTATTAATCTAGTTGCCCTTAACAATTGTCAACTCTTGAACTTACTTACTTTCTTTTATCAGTGTTATGGACCTATTTATCATCCAAGTTTATTAACCCTTTTTCGCTGAAAAATTACCAACAGTTCAGACTTTTTAATTTGTGGTCTCAAATCATTTCTCAAACAGGATTGTTAAAGGTATGTAGTATTTTATTTTCCGAAATCTCTCTCTCATAATTGAGCTTTTTCTTTACGCCAGGTTTAAACTATGAATCTTGTTCTAGCATGAGTATTAAATCAGAGTATAGAAGGTGAAAAAGCAGCAGTAGATTAGTAGTAGAGCACTGGATAGACTAGACACTGGCAGATACACACATCTAGCCACACGGTACAGGACATCACATTTTCCAAAAAATTAGAAAAACATTTAAATAATTGATTCCTCATAGTAAGGAAGGCGAATGAGCAGTAGTAGCAACAGATGCAGGACACTGCAGCCACTGGCTAACATGCACATTAAGCCATATGGTACAAGACTGAATTTCCCCAATATTAGGGAAAAAAGCACGACACAGGGCCTTAGCAGGCACTGGCAGACAGGCACATCCCTGCACTTGGTACAGTAATGAAAAAAAAAAAAAACAAAAACCCTAGAGTAAGAAAGGAGACAGAGGAGCAGCAGCAGTAGAATCTCACACACTTTGAATACTGTAGTACTGCATGTGGCCTGGTAGTGCCTTGCGATGGCTTGTGTCATGTCAGCCTACTCATCAGCCTTTTAACCTCCATGTGCAATCTGTACCTAAAAAAGACCTGGCCCAAAAAGCAGTGCTCTGGCTTAAATTGTCATGTCCTTGACAATCATCATCATCGTCATCATCTGACAATGCCTGTCTATCTTTGCTCTCAGGAGTGACGATAGACATGCTTGGCAGGTCATGGGATTAAACAAGCGTAGAAAGCAATCAACGATTGCTTTCTTTGCTCAGCTAGTGTTGCTGCAATGAATACCTCCTAAGGTTAGCCATTGCTGCTTAAGTGCCTCTATATAGAGGCATTCAGTGACCCAAAAAAAGTCAGGGGCCCCATTTGATTTGGTTTCAAACGGCCACCTGATAGAGACATGCTGCCTCTAACAAGATGGTGGCGCCCTTTACAATTAAAAGAGTTCCCAGAAGGTCTTTCCAGAACCTCCTGAGAACTTTGACTACAGCCCTGCTTACTAATCACTATGTGATCAGTGAAATAAATTTAAAAACATTTTAACAAATTAAAAATAAATAAAAATGTAATAAAATGTAAAAATAAAAATGACCCCAGTGATCTCCCTATGACATCATAAGGGGAATTAACCAGTTCAATGAAAATATGTCCAAATAATTAAAAGAAATACAATTTAAAAAAAAAATGTTATGAGCAAGTCCTAAAATTGGCACTTTGTCTTCCCAAAAATCCTGGAAAGATTTAACCCCTTAAGGACAATGGGCGGGCCCTAAACCCATTGAAAACAATGCATTTTGAGCCCATACATGTGAAGGGCTTTGTCATTAAGGGGTTAAAATACATGCATTTAAAATATCCTGGGGTTTCTAGTTTTCAAAAATATATGGCTTGATGGGGTAAATTTAATTGGTCGCCTTCAAAGATATCTCAAATAGGGCATGGGCACAGGATCACCAAATGTCAAAGTTCAACATGTAAAAATGTGCACCTCTGAAATGTGGCCTTTGGCCCCCAAACAACTAGGCAAACCTATGCATGGATGGTATCACTGTACTCAGGAGATGTTTCTGAACACACATTGGGGTGGTGTTTGACAGTGACATATACCAGGAGCTGTAAATGTACACCTAAATTAGAATGTGTGGAAAAAAACACACAAAAAAATACTACTGCAAATTTTGTGCATGGAAAGAGGTAAAATAGTAGCATTTGAAAAACCTGGGTGTTGTGGTCATGGTCTGTTTTACGCAAAACTCATGGTCTGTTTTAATACAAACACATTTAACAATACAGCAATACATTTATTTGATTCCAGAATAGAGTTAAATTATGTAAAGATGAATACCAAGAGATGTTATGATATGTAATGATATACTTTATTAATACCTCAGGCGGTAAAAAACAATATATTGAAAAGAGTATCATAACAAAATGACAGATAGACAACTATTATATTCTAACATTATAACATTGTATTAACGTGTGTATTTAACTTCAAAGAGGATCAGCATACCAAATGTCTCCTTTGATGCTCAGTGTCCAAAATAACTCTTGATTCCAGGTTGATATAGAAGGGAATCTTTCAGTATTGTTTTCTAATTTTAGTTACAATGCTAGGCACTAAACTAGTCCTATTTTGTTGGCACTTAACTAGTCCAAGATGGAAGAATAGCTTCCTGTTTTATACTTTTCCTCTGGAAAGCTTTCACAGCTCCCTTAGCTTCTGCCATGCTACTTCCTTCTACTCCTTTCAGCTTGTTTTCCTCCTTCCCCCCTTTCACTGGAATTCCTAATATCCCATGGTCCCTGTTGTAGCCCATATGGTTTTTCATAAGGGCAGCCATTATCCATTGTCTTATATAAACAAGATGTACACATCATCACTCACTCTCTAGTGCTCCTTGGTGGTAGAGGTAATGCACCTCTTAAGAATGTAATATAGAAATAACAGGTATGGTAATGTATGCCACAGGGGAGTGGTTCATCCAAAGTTAGTTACTTCATATCACTAACATGTACGTATGAAATAACATCTGTGACGTGAATCACAAATAATGGACGACACAAGCCATGTCCACTACTGTCTAATTTTCAAAAATATATGGTTTGATAGAATTGACCAGGGTCAAAGATGTCCCAAACAAAGGTGGAATGTGCAAACAGGGAAAAGAAAAAATGTCGGTGCGCTAAGCTAGTCTCAGGCTCAAATAATACAAATGTGTAGTACGAGGCCTACCAAACAGGTGTAAGCATGCTGCAAAATCAGTGTATTGGCTGTACAATGTATAGAAAATCAAAAACTGTCTGCGCTTCTTACCCTAATAAAGTTGGCAACAAATATATAAACATAATATAAATGAGAGGTTTTGGTTATATGAATTGGCCAAAGCATAATTAAGCTCACCCGCCACGTCAAGCGCAGACAGTTTTTGATTTTGTATACATTGTACAGCCAATACACTGTTTTTGCAGCATGCTTACACCTGTTTGGTAGGCCTCGTATTACACATTTGTATTATTTGAGCCTGTGACTTGCTTAGCGCACCAACATTTTTTCTTTTCCCTGTTTGCACATATTTGAGGTTGTTGGCTCCTCATCAGTCTGGTTGCAGCTTGCTGTCCAGGGGTTAATAGGGAGGAGGTTTAATTGCACCTCCCCCAACACATTAATAAGGTTTTGGTAGCAGTATAAACTGCTTAGTGTGTCCACTACGTAGGAATGTGCACCTTCCAAATGTGGCCCTTTGGCCCCCAAACAACAATTTACAAAAATTCTTTATATATTACAAATATTCACCCGTTCCTGCGTGAGTTTCGGGCAAATATTTGTATACGTTCTTCATATTCGTTTTTCTCTTAGTTTTCTGCCGTTTTTTAAGCCTATCTTAAGTCTTCTGTAGTATAGCAGCGATTAATATGGGAATCCACAAGGGAGAAAAAGCTAATAGTATGAGAAAAATAGATCCCTAGCACTCTAACCTGATAAACCTAATAGTGTGAGAAAAAAAATCCCTAACACTCTAACCTAATGCTTGTTTCTCCACTATGTACCTCAGCTTCATCAGGACGGAAATCCTAAGCGAAAAACCCAGCTTTGGTGCCAGGATTTAAAGGTCCATAAGAGTGACTCTATTGGTCACAGGCAGGGGGCTTGCCTGGCTTCAACCAATGAAGAGTCTGAGCAGCTGCCCTTTCCCATTCTCACGCTATTAGTTTTTCTCGGGTTAAAGTGCTAGCGATCTATTTTTCTCACACTCTTAGCTTTTTCTCCCTTGTGGATTCCAGTATTAACCTCTGCTATACTATGGAAGACTTAAGGTAGGCGATAGGCAGTGACTTGTATGGGGAAGGGACCAGGGAGATTAGCTAGGATATATTTAGGGATTCTGTCTTAACTAATAGGCTAGCCTAGTATATATACGAACACGAAGAAAAGAAAATTTTATGTGTTGTGTGTCTTCATGTACGCCATATTCGTTTGTTCTTTATTCGGTTTGACGAATGAAAACTCAACATTTCATGTTCTCCTAAATATGAATGCACATGTCTAACAAAGATAAAATCAGCTATTGTCCCGAAGGGGTTAAGATTGATAACACAACACAAGTAGTAGAGTACTGCCCCATGCTCAAATTCCCTTATTACATCGCCATCACCTAAAGACAGGGCCGGCCTTTGGGGTGTGCGACCGCACAGGGCGCCACACTCCAGGGGGCGCCGCCGCGGGGTCCACCGCCGCGGGGTCCGCCGCCACCGCCGCCGCGGGGTCCGCTGCCACCAGTAGCGTACCTAGCAGGGGGGGCGGGCGGTCAGCACCGGGTGCCGCTCATCAGGGGGGCACCCGGCACCCCTCCAGAGACAGACAGGGAGGGAGCGGTATCGGAGGTCTTTAACAGATCTCCGGCTCCCTTGAGTGATTTTAAGCCGGTTCAAGGATCTCCCTTGAACCCGGCTTAAAATCACTCAAGGGAGCCGGAGGTCTGTTAAAGACCTCCGATACCGCTCCCTTGGGATCCGCGCGGCAACAGCTGCTGTGCGCCGGGGTTTGTTGTCAGATCCCGGCGCACAACACTGTAGCCGCGCCCACTGCTGTCCGTGCCCTCTGACCCGGAAGAAGACAGAAGAACTGAAGAAGAGGAGCGAAGAGAAGGAAAAGGAGCTGTAAGGAGAAAAGAGGAAAGGTAGGAAAGCATTCAGTGAGAGTGAGTGTGACAGTGAGAGTGGATTGGTATATGTGTGGATTGGTATGTGTGTGGATTGGTATATATGTGTGGATTAGTGTATATGTGTGGATTGGTATATATGTGTGGATTAGTGTATATGTGTGGATTGTGGTATGTGTGGATTGGTATGTGTGTGGATTGGTATATGTGTGTGGATTGGTATATATGTGTGGATTAGTGTATATGTGTGGATTGGTATATATTTGTGGATTAGTGTATATGTGTGGATTGGTATAGGTGTGGATTGGTATACGTGTGGATTGGTATGCGTGTGGATTGGTATACATGTGGATTGGTATATGTGTGGCTTGGTATACGTGTGGATTGGTATACGTGTGGATTGGTAAGTGTGGATTGGTATGTGTGTGAATTGGTATATGTGTGGATTGGTATATGTGTGGATTGGTATACGTGTGGATTTGTATATGTGTGGATTGGTAAGTGTGTGAGAGTGATGGGTGTTATGCTGTACCATTTCCAATGTCTTTTTCATGATCTAATTATGCTCTAAAAGTACATCATAACTCCCATCACTCTATTCTGTTCCATACAGTGGCAGAGCTGGGAGGCAGAGGCCTTGCACCCCCACCGCAGGACTCCTGAAAGGTAAGTGAACTTCAAAGAGGGAAAGGTAGATAGTTAGGAGGGGGTAGATAGGGAGAAGGGAGTGAGACAGGGGAAAGGGGGTAGATAGGGAGAAGGGAGTGAGAAGGGGTAGATAGGGCAGAAGGGAGTGAGAAGGGGTAAATAGGTCAATCATACTCCTATCATGCCAAGTCTGCGAGTACATCCTGGAATCTGGGTATGCCTGGGCATGATAGGAATGTGATTGCTGTTAATTATATATATATATATATATATATATATATATATATATATATATATATATATAATATTGATAATATTGTTATTTAATTGTTTTGTCCTATTTTGGTGTGTTACTTTAAGTAAAAGTGTTAGATTTAGGTAAATGCTGCACTTTTGGTTTCAGTCCAGAATTCGTTTCGGTGCATCCCTACTACTAAGCCAGCAAATGAAGTGGTAGGCCTACACCACATCAATGTTTGGCGTAGTATATAGTGATTGGGGTTTTGTTACAAGTTTTGTTACAAGTTTTTATTCCTTTCTTTTTTTGGGATGGGGGGGCGCCAGAGGAGTAGTCAGCACAGGGCGCCAGAACACCTAAGGCCGGCTCTGCCTAAAGACATGGCATTATAACTAAATATATACACAATTAATGCCTATTGTCTTATCATTATCAACAATAAAATATTTTCTGTTCTAAGCAGTGCTTAACTGAATAAAACTTAACATGGTCCCACCTATACAGTGGAATTTGAGGTGACATTAATACTTTTAGGTTAACAATCATTATTACTGATTACATTTACAAATTAGCTCTTGATTAGTCTTTTACTTGGGCTTATTTTCACTAAAAATATTTAGTGAATAGACTCAATCAATCTAGCCATGAGCAACCAACAGTTTTTTTTGTTTTCAATTTCACTTTTACAACTGCAGCTGAAAATAAAAAATGACTAAGAATAACAAGAACATTGCTTTTTTTACTTGAATTTCTACTATTGTACCTTCACTTTTTACATTTAATACCAATAACAATTTTATACTTGACCATTCATGACATTTATTGTTTTTCCCAAAAATGCCTCAACAAATTGTAAATAAAAATATGAAGAACTTAATACAAAATATGTATTAACAATAAAATTGAATAAAAAAATGGCAAAAAACATATTAGTATTACTGTCAAACACGTAAAATATAAAGTCATTTTTGGAGATGTAGACATGACAACAGTATCAAGTTATTTATTTATGCAGTTAAAAAATGTCATTCTGGGATTTCTGAAAATTTCAAAATGGTAAATACAAACACATTTTAGTGGGTGGAAGGAAAGTACGTAAATATAACAATTTATTCTCATATATCGATTAATATGTATTCAAGTTCACAAATCATGTCATAAATCATTTCATAAAATACAATATGTCACCCACACCAGATTAAACAAAAAAAGTAAAGTAATCTATAAAATGTAATTTTTGTATAGAAAACAATGCCAATCATGTGCCAAGGTTTCAGCATCACATAAGAAAAACTTGTCAAGAAATGAAATTCTGATGACATAAACAAGATGTGCTGTGTCTAACAAATCTGGCAAAGCTGAAGTTAAAACCTACAGGAAATATAAAGTTCATTATGTAGATGACGTATGTAGAACAGGAAAAAGTGTAGAATTGAGAAATATTTTATTATCGGTACACAAACAAAGAAATAATTGAAAAATTTTTACAGAGCAAAGTTTTGGTGGATTTTCATAGAAGCTTTTAACTGTGAATTCTCTTGTAAGCCAGAGCGAGTTTAGCAGAGTCGTATTTTTGTCTTGCTGTTGGAGTTGTAAAAAATGAATCATTGTTCTGGCTCAATTCTCCTTTGGCTCATTCTGACTATTGGGCAAAAAAGTGAGCCAGAACCATGGTCAGCACTCGAGATGAATCTGGCTTACACGTTTCTGCTTTAATCAGCCATTCCTTTGTTGCCAGTATTCAACAAATCAAACATGTCGGCATATGCAGTAATTTTCACCAAATTAAATAATTCATGAGCAATTGAATACAACATCGTCTAGCTTGGGAAAGCATGCCTTTTTGCCTTCTTACATTTATAATATATTCATGGCAATATAATAATGGAATTAATATAATGTAAACATTACAACTCTCACATAGAACACTCACATGTTCTCACTCATGTGAGTGTTCCAGCCCATTACTTTTATTGCATTAATTTGTGTTGCACACAGGCTGCACTATTATTTGCTTCTTTTATTTTTTATGTACATCCCGGATTCTGATCAATTTTAACCCCAAAGTGGTAAGCTAAATCTCTTTATTTGCTTATTCTCTCCACTCACTGTGGTGGGTTACACCACCACTATTCTCTTTTGCATATATATATATATATATATATATATATATATATATATATATATATATATATATATATATATTTACAAAATAATAAAATTATTTATCTATAATTCAGGATAAGACATGACAGCATACTACCTTTGGAAATTGACAGGCACAAAATATTTTATCAGAATGCAGTTATTTTGAAATTCAATCAAAAGCTACCAGGAAGAATAAAATGTATACTTAAAACATGTGTCATTGCCCAGGTTATACACTTTTTTTAAAAAAAACAATTCTCTACTCTTTTTTCATATTTTTAAATGCACATACACTCTCAATGTATAAAATCTATTTGACAATGTATTTTTTATTATTATTATTTAGTTGCATAGGACATCTTAATTAAATAGTGAGATCAGATTACTATAAAATTATCCACAGGTTGGAAAGGATATTTATACAGAGACAAATATTCTTTATGTCAATCATGAACAGGTCCCCATTGTGAATCAATGTGCTGGAATACAATGTATGTCATGGAGATACTGAGTTAAAGCTGCTTTTGATGTGGTGATATGTTAAAGTTATATACCTGTCAGGCCAAGGATATAATACTTATACAAATTTTATGACTGGCAAGTCTTCACAGCCTTCCATTTATGTGTGAATTGCATATGCATGAGCATTCTTCTGTTCACGCACTTCTGTATACAATGTGAAGTGCAACTAAAGTACTAGGGCTGTTGGGGTTTTATTGTATGTGGTGGATACTGGATATTAATTAACATTTATACAGTTCCTCTTCATTCAGTCATTGCTTGGCTTATCTGCTAGCTGACAGTTCCGTTGCCTGGCTCTTTTGTTCTCTAAACACATGTATCTCCATTAATATTTCTTTGTGTGTTTGTTTACCAATAGGTTTTTATGTTCTAGTTTCCTTTTTGTTTCCGTTGTTTATTGCTATTGTTGCCTTTGGGCTTTTGTTTGCATTTTAGCCATGAGTTTGTTGTTTGTTTAATCGTGACCATTGGCCTTCATTTACATGTGAATCATTTTCTTGTTCACCTGTGCGACTGCTCTGTAGCTGAAAATGCCTGATGGCTATACTTGGGACTAATTGCTGTAGCTCTATTATCTTCTACCTCTGTGTTTCTTTTGTATTGTCCTGCATCTTCTGGTAGGAGATAGAAGACACGACACAGTTCTTAAGACCTTATTAGTATTATTATTGTTATCATTATTATATTACTATTATTTATTGATTTAAATAGTACTATCATATTCCACAGTTTTGTACTATATTGGATGGTTTCAGATTTAGAACACTTTTGCATGATCTAGGCTTGTTAAATAGTTATGTTACAAAGCATTCTCCACATATGTATGTGGTGGGTCAGTATCACACAGCTGAGGTACGCTTCTCCTCTATTGGCTCAAACACTGCCGGTAGAAGCCCCTTACCGAAACAAAAATGGCTTGTGGGGGGGGGCCCTGGGATGTCCCACCCTCCACACCACCAGGATTTTTTCTTCTTCTCATCTTCTTTGGTGACAAAGGTGGCCCAAACAAGCCATTTGGGGGCACTGACAAGCCATTTAAGTGCAAAGATGACACAGACAAGCCATTTGGGGCAATGACAAAGCAGCGGTGCATCAGTGGCTATACATTCAACCAAAACCATATTTTTTGCTGATGGCATCGGTAGGATGTTGGAAAAATTGCATCGCAAAGGAAGGTGACTATGTAGAAAAGTGATGTAATTTGTTTTTACTGTAATTTGTAAATGCCATTTGTCACAAATACTCTTTTAAGTTTTAAAAGAGTGTCCTTTAATGTGGCCCCTTTAAATTTTTGTGTGGTCCATTTTGCAAATGCATCAGGAGAGTCTGCATAATCTGCCTATGTGCATTTGCCCCATTTGCCCCATTTCCCACTCTCCAAGCTATTTGTTGTGCAGTTGATTTTTCAGCCCTACACTGGTTGTGCACGACACACTTACCACCAGACAGCTGCACTGTTGGCTCAGCGAACACTGTGGGTGTCTATTTAGATCTCCTTGTGAATGTGCAGCAAGCAATCCCAATGATTTAAATGGGTGCGCTTTCCTGAAACTGAAAGTACCTATTAAGTGGTGAGAATATGGACGGACTACGGGGAAAAAAGGGCAGCTTTTGCTGAAGAGCTGCAACTTCTCATACAAGTAAGTGGCTTACTATTTGTTTATTTTTTCGTTTTGAAGAATACATATTAAAATACTCACAAAGTACTTTGTTCATTATTGAACACTTCAAATCAAAACTGCAAGGATTGATGTGATATTTTACTTGAAACAAAGCAAAATTATTTTTTATATCATTTTTAAAGTAGGCTGAAATTCATATCTCATTAGAGAAGTCCAATGGAAAAAAAGATTTTTCTTCATGAGATAATATGCAGTAGTGTATACACTAATGTAGAGGTTGGCATTGACAAAAAATGGTTTTATCTCATTTTCTTCCAATAGACTTCCTTTTTCGCAGACATAGAGTCTGTCATTGTTGTCAGAAACGTGGTATTTTGGGGGCTTTCTCTGCTCAAACACCACACTGAGCTGATTCTTTATGGCAATGCTATGAAGTTTGTTCCTCCTTAGGCTTTCATTAGTCAGAATGTCCAGCTGGGTGATCAAGACTGAGCCATTGTATTGATACCAGCATGATTAGGAGTTAAGGTTGTCTATTAGATTCAGCCACTGACAGGGCTAGAACACACACAAATGGCTAACATGCAGCTGGATTAAAACATTATAACATGGAGAGAGAGAAAAAAAGCAGCACAGTATTTTTTAAAACGTTTTTTTAAATTCTGTTGCTGTTAATATAAAATAAGCAAACACCCTTAACAAATACATATTTGTACAAGATGGCACAAGTTTATAATGCATGCACGACAAGCTTGTTTCACACCAATATCTGGTATTTTTCTTATATAATGCGAAAAGCTACACCAAGAAGAGTTAAATGTCTTAATTTAAAATGTTCTTTTCTGTGAATAATAAATCCTCTGTATGTCAATACCTTTTTAATAAGCTCTTGAAAAAGTTCAACCAGACAGACATGCAATTACAGTATATATATATATATATATATATATATATATATATATACACACCGTATTGGCTCGGATATAGGCCGCCCCCGTATATAGGCCGCACCCTAAAAGTTTGGTGCTTTTTTAAAGAAAAAGTTTTTTCTTTAAAAAAGCACCAAAAAAAAAAAAAACATTCTGCCACTCTGTCTCCCCCCCACCCCGAGATATACTGCCACTGTCCTCCTCCCTCCTCCCCCCGAGATATGCTGACACTGTCCCCCCCCGAGATATGCTGCGACTGTCTCCCCCCCCGAGATATGCTGCCACTGTCCCCCCCCGAGATATGCTGCCACTGTCCTCCTCCTCCTCCCCCCCGCCGAGATATGCCACTCTGCCCCCCCCGACTTACCGGAGCAGACTCCCGGGTGTCTTGCGGGGCCGGCGGGGGGCATCTACGCAATACGCGTATACAACCGGAAGTTGTCTACGCGTATCGCGTAGATGTCCCCCACCGGCGCCCCGCAAGACACCCGGGAGTCTGCTCCGGTAAGTCTTGGGGGCAGAGGTAAAACGCATCGTGTGGACGGTCACCGGCTGCGGCGATGCGGGTAAACAACCCGGAGGCTGTTTACCCCCATCGCTGCAGCCGGTGACCGTCCAGACGATGCGCTTAGACAACCTCCGGGCACTAGACCCCGAATATAGGCCGCACCCCCACTTTAAAGACTTAAAGTGGGGGAAAAAAGTGCGGCCTATATTCGAGCCAATACGGTATATATATATATATATATATATATATATATATATATATATATATATATATATATATATATATATATATATATATATATATAAAACATTTTCAAAAGATGGTCAGCACTCCAGGTCTTTAAATTGACAATTTCATTTTATTCAAAGTCAAGTCGACGTTTCAGTCATTGCTGACTTTCATCAGGACATACCAGCAATGAAAGTCAGCAATGACTGAAACGTCGACTTGACTTTGAATAAAATGAAATTGTCAATTTAAAGACCTGGAGTGCTGACCATCTTTTGAAAATGTTTTGTATGAAAACTGCTGGTTACTAGCACCGGGCTTGGAATATTTGGAATGGTGTGCAATGGACTCTGTGGGTAAATGGATATATATATATATATATATATATATATATATACTTTAGTTTTACATTTGTTTCTTATTGTATTTCTCCATTATTGGTTTCTTCTCTTATGTACTTCTATCCCTCTTTCTTTACCCCCTCCCTTCTATTTCTCTCTTTCTCTTCCCCTTCACACTTTCTCCCCACTATCTTTCTTCTGAATGTCAATTTTAATTCTCCATTTCCCACTTTCCTCTCTCTCATTTTTCTGACCTCTTTTGATTTATTATTGATCCATATTGATCAATAAGAAGGAAAGATGATATATATATATATATATATATATATATATATATTTAATTTTTGCCAAGTGTGTGTGGAAAATGTGCTACACAGAGGAGTTTTGTCATTTCTTAGAGTATTTTTTATAATATATCTACGGTATGTGCAAAACAGCCAAATGTTGCACTTCATACACCAGCACTATTTCAAAGTATATTTAAAATCTTTAATTTTTAAACACAGATAATAAAAACAAAAATATATATATAAATAAAGGTTTTCCTTTTTTTGTTCACTGTGAACCTTATATTTAAATTTTATTACATATAACGATACATATTTCTAAAGATACAAATATAAGAAAAAATATTTTTATACATTTTATAGTATTTTTATGCTTTTAAAACTATTGTTTAAATGTTGATATCAAGATAGACTTTCACTATTCAAGCATCAATTTTATTTTATAAGGTTAAATCTGTGCTAATATCTGTACCACAGAAGTTCTGCAAATAAAACATAGGTGTTATAATATATGAGCTCTCAGGAGCGAAACAAGGTCTGTTTCTTAGATGGCTGCTTTCAACATATCTAAAAAAGAGATCTTTTTTAGTCTCAAAAGCACATTTATCAGATATATTGGATGTTCAATCTGCTGCCCTTTTAATCTCACTTGAGATAACCTTCTCTGAGGTTTGACTTAAAGTAAAATATTTATTTCACCCTCATCACTTTCTCTCCTGCTGTCAAAACATAGGTTACTGATTTGTTTCAAGAGTTTTTATAGCCACGTGTATTTCTTTTTAGTAGTATATTAAAAACTTCATGTTTAAGTAACAACACACAACATACACAAACACTATATATATATATATATATATATATATCAAACCCATTTAGTAGTTTTTTCGTAAATTTTATAAATTTTACACAAATTGTGTGTTGTTTTACTTTCATTTTCATTTTATTTTTCAATAGGAAGAAAACTGAAGACATAAACAAAAGAAAACACAACATGTTTGACCCAATAGAGATTGCATAAAAAAATACACTACTGTTAACTGTTAAGGCTGTTTGAGGCTAGGATGCCACAGGCAGGCTGTTTGAGGTCAAAGTTGGCAAGTCCTATGCTTCCAATCTAGGTGTTGAGCAGATCCTGTACATGCAATCAGGGTGCCAGGGCTGACATGATACTGAAGGGACCACATCTGCCATGTTTTCCAGGACACATACATATTTTTTTTTTTACATATTGCTTACCAGCCCAGATAAAATACTGCCATGCATTTTATCTGGGCTGGTGGTATCAATACACAACGGGGGCAGCTGGGGCCATTACATAAGTCAATACTAAAGGGAAGGCAGGCTGGGGGCCTAAATACACATAGTGCTGGCTGGGGTGATAGAAAATAGGCAAAAACACAAAAGGGTGGTCAATGACAAAGCAGTGTAGAAACTACTTTTGTATTGTTGTAGCTTAGCCCATCCGGATGTCGGTGTCCTGGTGTGTGTGTGTTTAGGCGTCGGTGTGGCAGAGCCTGTCCAGGTGTGTGTGTTTGGGTGTTGGTGTGGCAGAGCCTGTCCTGGTGTGTGTGCATCTGGCTGTTGGTGTGGCAGAGCCTGTCCCAATGTGTATTTTTGGTGTAGGTGTAGCAGAGCTGGTCCTGGTGTATGTGTGTTTGGGTGTCGGTGTGTCAGAGTCTGTCCTGGTGTGTGTGTTTGGTCATCTGTTTCCTGGCACTTTACTTACTCTAGGAATAAACAGAACTATTTAATTTTTACTTATCCAGAGACAAAACGCCCTCCTGAATTTGTAGTCACTTCAGTGGACAAAACTTTCTAGAACCAGAAATCAGTGAGAGAAAACGTAAAGATTTTGTGTTATTTACTCTATTTTATTCCGCATATTGTATTAAAAAGGATTATTGGCACTAAATTGTGGCTTCTGGTGTATGATGATTTTTTTTAGTGTACTGATGTACTCCCAATCCCGTCACGTTACATCAATATACGTTAGAAAATCAGGAAAAGATGGGCATGGATGGAGGGCTGATTCAGTGGTGCAGTGGGCCACTTGACTAGACGTGCCTCAAAGGCCTTAGGCTGCTAACCCTCCCCTGACTTGCAGGTCTACTGGCTGCACTTTATATTGTGGTAATAATTTTACATCGTAATGAATGAGAATGATTTAATTAGCGTAATACTAGTGTGCATATGAATCATACATTCATTAGCTAACTTCAAGGTTTGCATCATAATTTCTCCACTACCATTTATCTCTACTTTTGGATCAGCCTACCATACCCTTTTTCATGGGCGTCTGATAGCAAGGTCGCTGAAATACTGCAAAATGCAACAGCTCTTGACCTTGATTTATTTAGAACCGGCACAAAAAAGTCCTCCGAGAAAATGTATCCTAATCCTACTTTATACTAAAAAATCTGGTAGATTTAGTTTTACTTTTCATTATCAATTTGTTAAATGAGCCAGACAAAATAGAATAGAGAGTAAACATACTTGTGTCTGCCGAGCTGAATGTTCTCAAATTAGGGTTGACCTTAATGTCCTACCCAGACATATTTAAATGTCTTAGTATATACTATCCAATTACAAATACAATTCAGAAACCAATGTCACATCTTTATTTTCTATATTTTTTTATCATTTGTTAAATCCTGTTTGAAAAGAAAAAGAATATTATAACTCATGAGATTCTGCGCTTGATTTAAAACTATATTTTAATAAATAGTTTTTTTTGTATATTACTGATATTTCAAAATATTGAATTGCAATTTTATGAGTAAATATCAGAGGATATATATATATATATATATATATATATATATATATATATATATATTCCAAAAATAGTTGCCGACACTCATGGGACTTGGTTTCAATAAATCTCTCAAAGCTCTATGTTACAAGTCAATATATATATATATATATATATATATATATATCTATATATATAAAAATATATATAGATATATATATATATATATATATATATATATATATATATATATATATATATATATACTTACATCCAGATTGGTTCATTTTAGTCACAGGCTCGGTGATATGGCAGTTGAAGGACACCACTGCCAATGTGAACCAGACTCAATGGGCTTGATTCAATGAGATATCTAAAGGCCAGGTATCTGTTTTTTTTTTGTTTTTTTTTTTAAACGTACTCACTAGAAAGTAATTACATGTCTAGGCCACATAGCCAAGTAACAAGGGCTAACTACGCAACCGCGCGTACGCATTTAGAAAATGCAGATCTAAACAAAAACAAAAAAAATGGTATGAGGTATCTGCTGTAGACTGACTGCTTGGGTCCAGGAGCGGTCAGAAACATTAGTGCCCCAATGACATACCAGGTACATTATGGGTGCTGTAAGACAGTCTTTGAATGCGGGGTTAATATAATATCATACAATTTAAATAATAATAAAATAATACATTATTATTTTGAAAAAAACATTAAATAGGTGTCAATATTGAAAAGATTATTTGTAAAACTTTTTCGAAATCTTCCTTTTTATCATTGTGCCAGCACTGCAAGAGATATTTTTAAAACCTTTTTTTTTTTTTTTTTTTTTTTTTACAGTTAGACGTTATTGATGTCTGTGACATTTGCCAGCAACTTGCCGCAGTATCAATACAGAGTAGAAGGGGGCTTCCAAAAATTACAACGATTCAATTTCCAGGGCTTTATGCCACAATTCTATCAATCCTCAATGATTTATCCAGCGTTTACTGTACGTGGATACACTATAGCAAGCTACAGACAAACATCCCAAAAATCAGTCACAAAATTGTAATAAAGAATTATACTAATAATGGCTTTAAATAATAAACATACACTGTTAGGACACTAAGTATCCTGAAAGCTTGTGTTTACCATCTTCTTAGTTTCTTTGTTACATGATTCTAAATTGGTAAAGCCACACAGATAAATGTAATTCACAGAATATTCATTTGGATGGAAAAATACAAATGTTTGATAAAGCGAGTAACATCCTAATAAAATAATACATTTTGAGCCCTGCTCAAACATAGGGAAGACAGGTGACAGCACTTTGTTGATCTTAAAGGGACACCAGGGTTGAGTCTAGGAAATAGCTAAAATAACATCTTTCTGATGTGAACTGGAAAACCAAAGCAGCTTGTAGTGCCCGGAGTGCAGATATTCTAAACTCTCTATTGGGATCATCTTTAAAACAAGTAGTTGAGGAACCAACTTGTCAAGAGTCCATATTATGATTAGTCTTCACAAATGGAGATTGGGTATCGAATATTACTGTAGGTGAAAGTTTGGGATCTAGTGATCATCAATCTGTGTGGTTTAATACACAAAGAGACACACCACATAGTTTTTTTTTTTTAACTGCCTTGTCTGTGATATATGGAGGATTTTGACTATTGATCATCACCTACCTCTCTGGGTTGAGGAATTCTAAAGGTATCTCTGATCTAATTGCTGATCTCACTGCTGAAGGTTATTGGGAGCCAAACAGGGCCGGACTGGCTCACCGGGATACCGGGAAATTTCCCGGTGGGCCGGTTGCTCCGTGGGCCGGTCGCGGGAGACAAACCTTCAAAACAGCCACTCAGCGGCTGCAAGCGGTATTGAAACCGGCGCCCAGGCCGCCTCCTCCCACCGCCGGCACCTAATGAAGTCAAGGGGGCCGGTGCATACACCGCGCCGCCCAATGGCAGTGCCTCAGCACTTCGTCCCACATTTTAAAAGGGGTGAGACCAAGAGCTAAGGCACAACCACTGGGCGGCGCGGTGTGTGAACATCGGCCACTTTAACTCCTTGAATGCTGGCCTCCACCCCCTGCCCTCACCAGACACCAGAAGCAGTGCTAAGTCGGGGAGGAGGGGGTGGGGAGTTTGGTATATGGGGGGTATAAGGCTTTTTCTGGAGGCAGAGTGCCCCATGATATGCCTTTTAACCCCCTTCATGCCACTCTACCTCTAAAAATTTGAACCCCTTATATGCCCCTCTGCCTCCAGAAATGCCTTTTAACCCCCTATATGCCACTCTGTCCCATGATATGCCTTCCCAGAGTCAAAAGGCATTTCTGAAAGGAAGAGTGGCATAAAAGGGGTTAAAAGGCATATCGTGGGGCACAGTGGCATATAGGGGGTTAAAAAGCATATCACGGGGCAGAGTGGCACATAAAAGGGTATAAGGCATATCAGGGAGGCAGAGTGGCATATAAGGGGGTATAAGGCATTTCTGGGGGCAGATGTGCATAACTGGGGGGGGCAGGTTGGCAAATAAAAGGTAATAAAAACAAAAAATCATAGCTTTTCTTAAATATGAAATAAATAGTTTACATGAATTAATAAAGAAATACAAGTTTCTTACAAGAATATCAAGAAGAATAATGTGATCACTGTTTTGTTCCACTGAATAAAAAGGAACTTTTTCATCTAAAAATGTTTGCAGTAGCAAATGTTTTGATTCCATTATGTGTGATGTATTTCATTTATTAGGGCCTTTTAACACTTTTGCTTTCTGGCATTTTAATACAAATAATGTGATAAAAAGAATGTTTTATAGTTATTTGTATGGGAAATAGTGTGACTCGGGTATGTATTAGGGGTGCATGTGGGTATAAGAGCTCGACCACGAGATAAACTTTATAGGGCTGCTCTCCAAATATTTCCAGGGCTGCTTTTCAGTCCCAGTCCGGCCCTGGAGCCTACCCTTTTGAGAGCCTCTCTTATTTCATTACCAGTATACTGTATGTTGTGATAGTTACTACACTATAAGTGTACTATACTTTTTGTGTTTTCTCTGAACTATGGTTGACAGAAGACTGTCAATGGGAAATATTTGATTAATGTTTTATTGGTTGTGCAACTAGACAGATGCTCTCCTTTGTTTATTCTGATATATATATATATCTGATATATATATAGATATTATTTTTTATAGTGGATTTAGTACAGTTGTACAAGTTGAACACTAATACTTTGTGCTTATCGGCACCCATTCCTCGGCAAAATTCATAAGCTCAGTAAAATGCCTGGTTTTGCTGCCAGTATTTATCAACAAATATGAAGAATATTATAATATATGATGAGCTCTATGAAGAATAATATATGACAAGATAGAAAGAAAATATTTTGTGTTCTCCACAAATTAGAGGTTTGGCCAGGGGCATAACTAGAAACTGCTGGGCACCAGTGCGAAAATTCTCCCATTGTCCTCCAACATCACTGTAACGGGTTCACCAAGAGAGCTGTAGTAACTCCCAGAGATCACCCAGTATCCTCCTGTTGTCCCCGGAATCACTTCCAGCACCAGCCAGCATGCACACCTTGGAACCCTGCTATGTGTACCCAATAAGTAGACACAACTACCTTGAATTGAGTACAGCAGGAATGAACAGTTTATTGATGTAAAACATAGACTCATATAGCCACAGAACTTCATTAACATAAATTAACATTGATAAACAGGTACATGTAGACAAACCAACCTTTAATCCCCTTTAGCTACTGAATTTCCCCCTGGCAGCAATCCTGTTAATGGGATTAGTTTACACAATGGAGTTCCTGCCTGTTTGGCAGCCAGGCTGGAGCCATCTCTGAGTACCTTGGGGCCCTGTATGACTGACATGTCCCACAGTGCCACATTTGCCCCCAAACAGCTTGTGAGTACCTCCTTTTCCCCATACAGCTTGTGAGTACCACTTTTGCCCAAAGTAGCTTATCAGTTTCCTCTAAACCGCCTGCCTGTGCCATCCCTGCTCCAGCTTGTCAGAGCCCCCAAACAGCTTATCTGTGCCCTCTTTGCTCCCAAACTCCAACATACAGTATGGCACACATGTGTGAACACACTTCCACAACGCGTACACACTCATTCTAACACACACTCTCTCTTTCACTACCTTACACATACATGCTCACACATACTTACACATACACATTCATGCTCACATCCACTTATACCTAGACATGCATAATCACATACATACATACATACCCCCTACCTCCCACCTGCACCTCCTAACCTGACCCCGCTGCATTCCTGTCTCTTTCTTTTGAAGCAGTATGGAGAGACTCAAATGAGGAGACAGGAACAAGTGGTTGCAGGGGTCGCTCGAGCCCCCTAGAGAGGCTGCCCCCATAGCAGTTATGACCGCTGCGACCCCTGCAGTTATGCCACTGGGCTTTGCTAGTAGTTTAAATGGAAAACTGTCTTAACCAAATAAACTCTACTCCGAGACAGAACAATATTTAATAAACAACTAAAACACACTATGTGCATGCAAATGCCCAATTTTGTCATACATATTTTTTTTCTTGACCAAAAAAAAACAATTAAAGGTTTTTCCCTAAAATAAATTGGGAAAAAAGGTCTGATGCAGTCTTTGTAAGTGGAATACAAATTATATCCATAGACTACTGTACAATACACTACAGCTTCTCCAATCCACCCCATACCAGTAAATTTTCAGCACTAAAATAAAAAATTATTACGTTATTAATTAAATTGCAGTATTGTTATGAGGAATGAGCATCAATTTCTCTGCTAAGTTGTCACTGTCACACATCCCAACTCTCCTCAGTGTGTATCTGCTGCTACTGACAAGTTAAAATGGCGCCAGCACGCTTATATATTTAATGTTTGTCCCTTCCTCATGTAAATGCTGATTGGCCAGAGTGAAAAAAAGTAAGGAAAAACTCCCACAGGTTGTTGGACTTATCAATCACACCCATAACCATCAATGAGAGCACCTCTTTTTTTTTTTTTTGCCTACCCACATAAAATCATAGAATACATCTTATACTTACCGACCCCCGTGCGTATGCTTAGCAACCATTCCTGTTTGTTTCAATACTTAAAGAAGCCAATTGGTGGCAAGAATTGTCAGACCACAGAAGATGAGGGCAATTACTGCAACAGGGTTGCAATATCTGGGCCGGGTAAATAAAAATACTGAATTTTACACAGTCCCTTAGTTTTAAGTAGCTATAAAACCTGGGGGTTTTCCTGCTATTGCCACAATATATTTAGCTTTTCTTTCTATATAGTATATCTGCATGGCCCCTACACAAGAATAACATGGAAAGCACACTTGTGCAGCATTCCACATTTTTATATTAGTTTTTTTAATGAATGATTACACTGAGATTAGAATTGTGCATTTGGATTCATACAGATTGCAAATTTGCCGCATTTTGGCAAATTCAGTGATTCATACAAAGTCACGAAAATGGTCAGACCCCCAAGCAAAAAGCTCTGAAATTCGTAGGCCCCTTCACTCACACTATCTCACACTCCTATTCTTGTTCACGCTCTCTCTCACATTCCCTACTTTCTCTGCCAACCACGTCTGCTTCTACTTCCGCCTCTGCATCTTCTTGCTCTTCATTTTCCCTCTATTATCTTCTCCCTTCCATCTTTGCCAGCATTTCTGCGGACATAATCTGGCGTGAACATCTGCTAAAATGGCAGTGCTTCTGGTGACGTCCTTTCCCCGATCCTCCTCCTAGATTATAAACTTGATTGAGTAGAGCCTTCCCCACTTAAGTCTAAATAATTTGTAATGCATCACTTGTAGTCCTGTTTACCCACTGTACATCCTTGTGGACTACAAGTGCACTATATAAATTAATAATAATACAAACTAATTGTGTGTTGGTGAAAAAAGCTATATACAATAAATGGCAGAATTGACAAAACTTAGTACTATAAAATTACAAACATCAGTAGAAACTGCAATAAAGATGTATATAAATTTACTCCATGGTGACTTAAAGGTGACTTGGTGGTTCAGTAAGTGTAATCAACGATGTTCTGGGAAGGTTGATCCTTTTAAAAGCAAAAGCTTATGAAAAATGCATACAGCAGGGCAATGATATAATAAGTTCAGACTTGTGCTATATATTTTTTATAGGTATCCAGAATGGATTGAACAAACAAAATAATGTACCACTCTCAGTTAAGGGCATCAGATTCCATTAATTTATTACTAAAACATGAAAATAATCAGTTTATGGGTTTTATTTCTTTATTTTTATTTTGTCCATTACTAGACCACTTCACGTTAATTTTAAAATGTTTTTAAAAAATTGGCCTAATGGAATAAAGTATTCAAATATTGCCAAAATACAACAAAAACAACAATGTATCACATAAAATCTTTGCAATTGCTCAATATTCATAAATGGGACAATGGATTATCAACCCTTGGTAATATTCTTTAATTTCCTGTTAGTTTCACTGATAATGGTAAAAGTATCCCAACTCCCAAGAAAAATACTAGCTCAACGATTCTAGTTGTATGTGTCACATGATCTAATCTGAATTAAATATACCTCACTGAACTACTGGAGTGCTGGGTGTCTTTATTTTAGATGTAATATAAGGAAGTTTTGATTAGCTGATGGTGGCAGATAAGTGAAACAGCCCGGTGGCAGAGGTTAATACACCGAGGGCATTTCTGGCCTATTTAGACCCCTTGGAACTCTTGGTCAAGCTAGGACTGGAGCTTGAGGAAAGTGAGTATACTGTATGAGCCTTTGACCCTTCAGAATACATACTGAAGCTGGGAACTATCCATATTTTGTCCAGAGGCTTTTGATATCAAAGCAAATTACCATCCCTTGGGGTTAGTGTGTTTACCTACAGGAACATGTTGCACATTTGGCCAGACATACTCTGCCGGTCAAATCCTCCCAGCCCCGTTTAATTAGTTTGAAAGCTAGCCCTCACTTTTCACGTAGCTAGGCCCACTTAATTTACCTAGACACCCCCTTCTGTCCTCCACTATGGAGCAGAAGAGAGAGGTCAATAAGGTGCCTGAGAAGTTCCTAGGTATGTAAATGCATCTTCTTTGCAATAATGACATTACTCTTTGGAAATCAAGTACCTGACACCCGAGAATAACATTGTACAATGAACATTAGTTAATTGGATTTTTAGACAGGTTTTAAAAGTAACCAAGTGAATCTCTGGAAAAATGCAGTTAATCTTGCTTATATTATAGAAGTTACCTAGATTTTATTATGAAACACAAATCATCATTCTTGACACACTCTCGATAACCAAGCATCCCCTCTGATACTCTTTTCTAAATCCCATGAATTACATTTAATTACTGAGTATATAAAATTGCTTATTATTATCCAATAGGATTTAACATCTCATAAACTGAAATATGCTTAAATTAGATGTGCGGTATTATCTGCCATGCTTTTAATTGAAGTTCAGGATTCTCATGACTCCATGTAACTTAATTATATCTAAAAACGACTTTTCCAAAAAGTCCAATTTGTGACTTTGTGCTTGTATGTATTCTTTGGAAATTCTTGACAAATAATGTTCATTGTACATTCAATTTAATAAATCTTTAAGTTTCACGGTATGTTATGTAATTTTGCCATCTAGCAGAAGGTATTTATGTGCAGTAATAAATCAGTTCACAGCCTAACAAGATGTCGGGTGGAAATTAACACTTAAAAGCATCCACCAGAAGTATAAAAAATAAGAAAGTTCTTTTATTTACAAAAGATTAAATGTTTTTTTTGCAATATTGGCACATAAAGTAATATACAACCTTAGTAGGTATATGATATGACATAAAGGACAAAGTGCATGTGAGTTTTATTCACATCTAGAAATAATTGTGTACGTTAAAACAAGCAGTTACTTGTTTGATGGTATAGTTGAAGCCTAATATTTCCTGAAATCGATATAGTTTTCACACATGATATGTATTTAGACACATGTAGACACATACACTAGACACTCTTTCTGCTAACAAGAGTAGGAGGATCCCCAGAGCTTTGATGTGAATTACCAACCAAAGCTGGGCAGAAGACATTGTGTAATTGTCATAACACTTTTTGCTATAGAGTAGAGCAATATTGTATCAACCAGCTGCTCTCTGAGATATACCAATAATAAAAAAACCGTTGTAAAGTTGTATGTGTGTTTGTGTGCAAACATTAGATACAGTACAGCCTATTGTCCAAACGGAACCTCTTAAATTTTGTTTCTTCAACAGGGGGATTACATGTCACAGAAAAAAAATGTTACGTTTTTGAAAACTTAAAAACTGAAACTGGCTACTTTTTGTAATTCTGATGAATATCCGAGCACAGCTTTATGCAAGCTCACCCAAATAAGGCCCTCTTCTTCTGTACCAATACACCTTTGTGTGTTAATATTAATGTAAATTAATTATTTGTTAAATATGTTCAGTGTTCCCTATTGCAACACCGCTGCAGAATCTGCTAGTGCCATGTAAATAAATGTGATATAGGTCTTTGTCTATAGACAGAAATAACCAGTATATAGATGTTGCTTTAAGATTAGAACAAAAGGTTAGCGAACTCTTTCAGGATTAGAAACAGCTTAGCCAGAACATTGTCACTTACCCTGGCACATATAAAGGAAGATTCTCTTTGTGATTATAGATAATATGACGAAAATGGATCAATGATGCACCCAGAGCCAGATGGACATGTTGTTTTAGGTAATTTCCATTAATTTATTCTGAGCCTCATTCTACTGTGATAGTATTTAACCCATGATTTAAAGCATCTTGTGGTCACAACGCAATACTTATTTTGACATATTTAGAAACATAAGCACATAATTAAGACCTTTATATAAAATGTGATGACATTATATATTTCTTTTGGGCACAGTAAACAATATTTACAGTTCACTTTGCATTATCCATAGTTAAAGGCAAATATTTAAAGCCTGTTAGTTCTATTGGTGTGGATGGATTGGTAAAAGTCCCATTGGGCCATTTTAATAAATCATTCATGACACAGAGTTGAAAGCTTGTTACTCGTTGTGGTAGTATAGATGGAATGTTGGAATGAATCCTAGATTTTATCCAATCAACCACACAAAATGTTTGTAGATAAGAAATTATGTATTTTAGTATATATCACTACTTGCATATTTCAAACTTATGGTACTAATGAGCAAAGAAAGTATGAATATAATGACTATTGACTCCATGAATGGTTGTAAAAATATATACACTATATGACCAAATGTATGCGAACACCTGCCTACCACACCCACATGAGATTGTTGGACATCTAATTGCAAACTCATGGGCATTAATATAGAGCCCCCTCCTTTGCAGCTACAGTATAACAACCTCCACTCTTCTGGCTTGTCATCGGTGTGCCAGTTGATCCCAAATTTTCAAGGGGGTTGGAGTTGGGGTTCATGTAGGCCACAAAAGTTCCTCTACACCAAGCACATCAAACCATATCTGTGCACAGGAACACAGTAATGTTAGCAGAGGCAGCTTAGAACTCTGCAGTGAGTGATGCTACAGAAGCAATTTTTATGTGCTACGTGGTTCAGCACTCGCCAGCACCACTCCGTGAGTGTACATATGCTGCTTCGTGGCTGAGCTGTTAGTGCTCCTAGACACTTCTACTTCACAATAATAACACTTGCAGCAGACCAGGGCAGAAAGTTCATAAACTGTTTTGTGGCATCCTAGTGCCACGATTAAAGTCACTGAGCTTTTCAATATGACCCATTCTATTGCCAATGGTTGTCTATTGAGATGGCATGCCTATGTTCTTGATTTTCTACACCTGTTAGCAATGTGTGTGGCTCAGACAACTAAACTCAATGTTTAAAAAGCGTGTCCACATATGTTTGAGCATATATTGAATATATGGACTCAGTTTAATGGTGTTTAAAGTATCCACTAACAATATCGCAAAGTCTGCAAGTAACCTGCCCTCTATACTTTTTTTTTGGGGGGGGTTAAGTATAATTTTTTGAAGGGGCTGTTTGGAATTTGTTTAACAAATGCTTTAGATGTGAGCAGTGGCCACTTGGTTAGGGCTTTGTACACTTACAGTAGATCTACCAAATGAGTTATAATTCTAATTGGCAGCTTTTGCTTTAGGGAAATAGCCCACACTGGCGCAATGTGTCATATTTGCCATCATACGATCATGTATGATGTCACGTCATAGCCTCCTCCATATCATGTTGGGCATCACAATGTTCCCTTATGATTACCTATGTAATGTCAAGGTTTCACCCAATCTGTGTGTTTAGGTGTTTCAAAACCTAAAAAATGGGAAACGAAGAACAAAAGAACACAAAGAATGTCCACGAATATTCGCCCGAAGAGAAGACAGGAACGAAGAGCACTCTGGCACGAAGACGAACACGAAGAGCCCCCTGGTGCCCAAGTCTAGTTTTTATGCCCCAGATGCATTACTTTGCATTTATCCACATTAAATTCCAGTTGCCACAGCTCTGACCATTTTTTCCAGTTTACCTAAATCATTTGCCATTTGGCTTATCCCTCCAGGAACATCAACCCTGTTGCAAATTTTTGTGTCAGCAAAAACATCATACCTTTCCATCAAGACCTTCTGCAATACCGCTTATAAAAATATTAAGAAGAATGGGTCCAAGTACAGATCCCTGAGGTACCCCACTGGTTTTTTAGTAGCTTTTTAAGGTATGTAGCTTATTTTGATTTCTGGTGAGTTTTTTCCCCCCACTGTGTGTAATTTATAAACAAATGAAGTATCTGTTAGCGGGAAGTGAAAGAGGAGAATGTGAAAAGCAGTAATTGCTAAGTAGCAGCTTGTCTGAAGCTTTTGCTGTCACTTTGGTATTGGTGTCAGAAAAACGCCTATATATTAATTAAACTTGTAAAGTTCCAAGAGGATGAGTTCTTATTTTAATACAGCCTGAATCCCATTTTAGCTTAAACCATGTTTTTATTCTATTATGTTTCTTAACACTCTAAACATGTTTTAGTAGACCTAGTAGAAACTGAAAAAAAATGTCAAAATGTGTTTTTGTATTGTATGAAAACTTATAAACTGAAGGTAATTTTGTTAGCACATAAAATGAGATGTGTAATGAGACAAAATGATCTGACTTATTCTAAGAAACAAAACCTTTATCAGTTCCTCTATCTATTTTCCAGCACCAAGAAAATAGTCAAGATGCAATACAGATAGTTTATATGAAGGTATTTATTTAATGCATGAAACAAGTGATACTATTTTGTTGATATTCTTTGATTTTGTGTTTGCTATCTAGACATGGTTCATAAAATGGTATCTTATGCATGCTAGTTAAGCAGTATTGTGTGATGTGGGATATTATTATATTGTATGAACTGGTGATCTGTTTGATCCGGTAGAAATACAGTATGTTTTACTGTCAGACCTGTGAGGACCACCAGTGTTTGATGTACTAATATTGACTGATCATAAACAAGGTACAGAGAAGGATGGGCAAAAAAGTAATGTTATAGGAACAGAACTTTAACATGTGTCAACACAAACAAGAATTCAGTGCCACTACATCAATGTACCCCAGTACATGGAGACTCCTTTGCAAGTTACAGCCTGGACACCATTAATGAGGCACCTGTGTGACGGGGGGGGGCTGCTCAACCCTATGGTTTGGTCAGAACCTGCAAATATGCAGAGCAAAAAAATATACGAACAGTGGAGTGCACCACCTAAAAACCATAACAGTCATACACAGTCAGATTCCCGGGTTGCTGCTAGACTAATAATTAAAAAAAAAAAAAAAAAAAAACAAAGCAAGAATTGAGCGCATACCCTAAAACACCAAAAATGCCTTCTTAAGGCCATTTCATCACACTTTATGGCTATAGATTGCTTAACCTGCCCCTATGTGAAAGTAACCCAGGTTTGATGAGTCCTATTTTATTTTTCATGGCTATATTGCGCAAAAAGGAGCAGTCCTACCTGCCACATTACAGGATTCAGTTCCTTGGTAATATGATCACATACTCCAACATTTCAGGTGTCCAGGTGTTTGGCAACTAGCAGGGAGGATAGGGTCAGAAATAAGCAGTGCCAGCATCGGGCGCATGGCTACCCACTCACCTTACCCAAGCAGCCACCTATCAGTGGCCAGCTTCAGAACATCGCAAGCATCGCTATCTAGGAGCTGCAACAGAGATCTATTGATTTTTTTTTTTACAGATCCATGGGCTAGTAAAAGGAGATCAGAGGATCTCTCCAACTTGCCCATGATCCCCTACTGCCAGCAAAAGCAGGATAATGGGGCAGCTACAAGGAACAGTGGGGCAATTAGGACTGTTGGGAGGTACATATGGTAGTTTTGTTAACAGACTTCATATTCCTTGAGGTAAGCTCTTAAAATGCATATCTCTAGAACAATCATCATAACATTACTCTAACGGGTTCACCAAGAGAGCTGTAGTCACTCCCAGAGATCACCCAGATGTATCCTCCTGTTGTCCCCAAAATCACTTCCAGCACCAGTCAGCATGCACACCTTGGAACCCTGCCATCTGTACCCAAAAAGTAGACACAACTACCTTCAATTGAGTACTGCAAGAATTAACGTTTTATTGAGCAGAATATAGGATATTTATACACAGAAACATCAACACAACAACCAGGTTTTAAACAGAACAAAAGGGCTCAATCACATCAGTACATAACTGAATGCACATCACGCAAGATAAACAAGACTTAACTAGAACAATTTAAAAACTAACTAACTTAAGGTGCAGGGAAACAATGACTATGGAAGGGGCCTCCCATGGTGTGAGCAGATAGTATTTGTACATTTCAACCGGCATAGTATGCTGACCCGGCTTGTTTGACCACGCTGCTATCCGGTATCCTGACCTGGCTTGTCTGAAAACGTAGCTTCTCTTGTATCCTGACCAGACTTTCCTAATTACACAGCTACTCTAGTATCCTGTTCCAGCTGGGCTGGCTTAGAGTATCCACAACATGCTCCACGTATCCTGGTTCCTGCCTTCTCTGCTCCTCGTTTCTGGATTTCACCCAGTAAGCCATGCTTAGGTTTAATTATGAAAGGGACATCAATAGAAAATGTCTAGTCGTGAAGCACATATTCAGGGATTATATCACAAAATGGATCAATTTACTCAGGCCTTGTTGGCCTATACTGGCACATCCATTCAATCTTTGTCTGCCGCCTCCACTTAGTTTTGAGGGGACACCCTACGGCTTGAAGGGGTTTCCTCATCCAATGCTACATTCATTGTAAAATGACACTAATTCTTTCCATCTGACCGGGCCAAGGTGAGGTGTATCATAGCCCCCTTGACCGACAGAGCTCTAGCTTTGGGAGAGGAATTTACCATTGGTTAATAATTACAGGATTTTATCACTGTACCACTTCTTGTTGTTGACCAACCTGGGAGAACGTATACTGCTTCATCTTCTCTATTTAATTTACACCAAGGTTCCAGATCTTTATCTGATTATGCCATTGAATTTTGTGAGTTAGCAACTGAAACAATGAAACACTTTTCTAAAAGTTTACTAATGGACTAATTTTGAATGATTTAACAATAAATTGTCCACTAAAGACTTACTCACAACCCTTGTAACCCTAATAGTGTATGTGGCTCGCAAAAATCAGTCTTTGTGTAAGTCAGGTTCAGAGAGACCGTGCTAGACATACTCCTGTACATGTGGCCCCCATATTTTCTTGTCCAGAACCAACGACAGTACAAAAAGATGAACACATCCAATTGGGCTTAACACCTCCTTCCTACTGCTCAGTTTCATCTCCTCAGAGAGAGATGTAATGTCTGTATTGCGAAATCAAGGGACATATGGCTAAAAAGTGTCCTAACAAATGGGAAACATTCCAACCTAGAGAGGATCAGGGACCTACTCTGGGTATTGTGTCCACATCCCCTGGGTTCAAGGACATTTGAATAATTGTACCTGTCTGCTTTTCCTGGTTAGATTATTCCATCATTACTTGAGATGTTATTGGTGCTGCTGGCGACTTCATCGATAGTTTGTTCTGTGCCACTCAGAATGTGCCTCTTTCCTCTTGCAGTAGAGGCTATTGATAATAGACCATTACAACATGCTGTAATTATCCAACAGACTGTGCAATTAAAACTACAACTGGGTTCTCCCTAAGGAAAGCATGACACAAACCCTCTATTCATTGGGAAAATCACAGCTTGGAGTCCTGCCTTCAACAATTGGCATCTGCCCACAGTATCTCCGACGCAGGCAGGTAAGCTTCTCCTAGCAATTCTGGTATTTCTGAGCCATATTTTTCTTGTGCCGTCGTCTTCAGTAAAAAAAAAAAAAAAAAAAAAAAAAAAAAAAAGCGTAGGAGCATCTTCTGATATCCTGACCTGACTTGTTTGACCATGTTGCTATCTGGTATCGTGACCTGGCTTGTTTGATCACACAGCTTTTCTGGTATATAAGTTAAATATAAGCTAAAATAACTGGAAACTTGTCAGACCCCAATAACCTTTCAAATATTACCTTTCAAAAAATGTATTATTATCTTTTATATAGCGCCAACAATTTACACATCTCTTAATAAAAAATATATTCAAGGGGTATGACAAGACGAGAATTGACTAAGACAAATCTTGCATGAACACTGTGTATGCAGGTTTAATGGTAGTGGAACCACATTTTTTCATACTGACTCTCATGGAAACAGTATCTTGCAAGACTTAAATATAACCTTAATTAAGCAGGGATTTCTAAAAATGAGTTAAGAAGCTTAAGCATAATCAAGTCGGTCAACTTTTTTCTGAGATCTGATAATCACATAACTTTCATGAACCTGCACTTGGTGTAAGGCTACATTTGTATAATATAATTGAGTCAGTTCTAGACTGTGGTGATAGAAATTAGTCTATTTTCCTTGTGACAATGAAATGGCTGGAAAAGCATTCAAATACCTAATATATACAGTCATGAGAACGGAAGTACACACTCTTTGAATTATATGGTTTTACATATCTGGATATAATGACCATGATCTGTTTATTAGCAGGTCTAAATAATTAGGTAAATACAACATCAGATGAACACATGACATATTACACGGTGTAATGATTTATTCAACAAAAATAAACCCAAAATGGAGAAGCCATGTGTGAAAAACTAAGTACACCTTATGATTCAATATCTTCTAGAACCACCTTTAGCAGCAAAAACTTGAAGTAATCATTTTCTGTATGACTTTTTCTGTCCCTCACATGCTATGAAGGACTTTTGACACGCTCATCTTTGCAACATTGCTTCAGTTATTGAGGTTTGCTGGCATTTGTTTATGCACAGCTCCAAACATCTCCACTTTGATCTCATTTGTCCAAAGTATATTGTTCCTGATGTCCTGCTTTAGAGAGAAGAGGCTTTCTCCTGGCAACCCTACCAAACAAACCATACCTGTTCAGTCTTTTTCTAATTGTACTGTCATGAACGTTCACACTTAACATGCTGAGGTCTGTAGAGTCTGAGATGTAACTTAAAAGTTTGGGGGTTACATTTCTAGTTGTCCTAACATAATTGTGAAAGGGTAATCTAATTATCAGTTATAATTTTAAACTTGAATTAGCTAACACAACATGCTATTGGAACATAGGAGTGACGGTTGCTGATAAAAGCCTCTGTATGCCTCTGAAGATATTCCATTAAAAATCATCTGTTTCCCATGACAATAGTCATTTACAACATTACCAATGTCTGCACTGTATTTGATCCATTTTATGTAATTTTAAATAGACAAATTTTGCATCTCTTAAACAAAAGCATTTGTAAATGAGTACAAATTTGTTTGTGTAACTGTGTGTGTGTGTGTATATATATATATATATATATATATATATATATATATATATATATATATTTATATATAAATTTGCATTAATTATGTTGTCCCATGTGTGACCTCTGCTAATGTGCTATGTAAGCCACAGGGCTACAGTAGATTATAGTATAATGATTGAAGATTGATTCAGCAATATAGCTTAAGAAAGATGTAGTTTTTGTTTTTCAAGGCAAGATAAATTGGATAGGATACACCAAGCTGAAAAGAATGAAAACAATGTGAAGCAATCAACTTCTACATTAGTGTTTGAGTTAATGTTTGGCTCTTTTTTTCTTGCTTCAATCTGGCACAATTAGACACAAAAGGATGGAAGGACGCATTTTAAATAATAATGGATTTTTCAAGATTGAAACAAGGTGAAAATTGGTGTTTTGGGAACATAAATCCTGATTCTGGCATATATTTTTACATTGGCAATAGAACTGGAATTACAACATGCCAGAGAATTTTACAGCCGTGACTATAAATATGTCCATTCCTTTAATGTGTACTAAGTCCTGTGTCTCCCATCTGAATTTTTTTTGTTATCCAAAGTGGAGAAATTTCATGCAACATCTAACATATCTGTCTCTGCAAGGTAGAAAACTGAAAAGGAATAGCGTTTTCTATTATTTAATAACTATAAAGTGCATACAATATGGTTTTTAAGCAAATGAAATGTAAAAGTTATGAAACATAAAACAGAATCTCCCCATATTATGAAATTTTAAATAATTAGCCATTAACAATATACCATATTAAAATTTAGGATTTAGACTCTTTAATCTTATCCAATAGGAACCTACGTGACTATGCTAGATGTTTTATCCTTATGCCTGAAGATACTCTAATAAAACACAACAAATATAGCAGGGAGGGAATAGAAGTGGGCCTTCTGGCCTGATAAATAACCTTGCCCTTTTCAAAACCAAAATCTGGTCAGCAGACCAGATATTTAAAGATAATAAAGGGATTTGTCTTTCAAAAATACATGGGTTTAATTTGTATTTTCTCTTACATTCAGAATTACGTATATAAAATGTAAAGGCCGTATTAAAAAAATAATGTTTGGAGGAACGGGGCAGAGCATGTCCCTGTAGATGGACATGATATTGCAGATGGATAAGTGGAGAAGGAGAAGCATTTGTACACCTCCGTTTCTTTGCAAATCTGTCTGCGTTATTCTGGCTTCTTGAAATATTTCCACAAAAGGGTGGGCCATGCTGGACTCAAAGGGAAAGCCTCTCCCCTGTTCAACCAATCGGAGAGAGAGTGTGTGGGGAGGCTTTGGTCTTTTGAGGAAGTGCTCCGGGAGGCCTGGTTACTTGGGGAAGAATAGGCGAGAGAAGAAGCAGAGCTGTGGAAAAGTAGACAGGGACACACAAATGGTCGGCAAAGAAGATGGGGAGATGTTGTGAAAAGTCTAATCAGAGCCGTTCAAGGATTTTTGCCATCTTGGGCAAAACCTAGTTTTGTCACCCCTTAGTGCCCTGCCCTTGAGTGCAGAGTCGCGTAAGAACACATGACTTGTGCCCTTGCGAAGGCAGTGCTCTTTGTCCTTTCCTTCACTGTTAAGGTATAGATCAAATAAACACCTCATGTAATCACACCATTGCAGATATAGATCAACTGAAAAATCACAAGCAAACACTAAATGTATAGATCAAACAATGCATGGAAACTCTTAACTGCAGGCTTAGATTACAGGTTGCACCACCAGAGCCCAGTCCTGGCACCCAGATTGCACTCATAGGATTTTCCTGTAGGGTGATCACATCAGCCATGTTTTCCAGGACACACACAATGTTTTCATGTTTGCTCACCAGCCCAGATAAAGTGTTGCCCTGCAATTTGGAGGATGCATAACTTACTAATTGGGTCCCTTGCATGAGTCTATAAATCCCACATACTGCAGGGCAGCACTTTACCTGTGCTGGTCAGCAATATGAAAAAATAGTGTCCAGAAAAACATGGCCAATGTGGTCACCTTACTTGCCTGTCATCCACAGGACTTACCCAGCATCCATACTGCGCACGTAAGGACTTGCCCAAGCAACCATATTACACACACAGTCCCCAGAGTGTTCTCCTCTTTGGTCTTCTCTGTCTGGTTCACATACACCCTTTATTATACCCTTTAGGCCCAAAATAGGAATAATAATGGAGAGACTGTCACAACACAAACATATACACTACACTTAGAAATGCCTGCCCAAAAGCATACATGCCTGCCCTTAAACACACATAGTCACCCTAAACTTGCTCTTACACAAGACATCCCGACTTACACTTGTCCTTGCATCCACATACTTACTTGCCCTAACATACAAACACACGCTTTCTTCCCTTTCTCATTATTTCTCCCCTGTCTCGTTTAAGTCAGGTGACTGTGATTGGCACTGTACAATCTTCTGGGACTTCTTCTACAACCAAGTCTGTGTGGAATTTGAAGTATACTTGAGATCATTGTCCCGTTGGAAGATCCAATGACACCCAAGCTTCAGCTTTCTCACAGACAGCATGGCGTTTTCTCCTAGGATTTCCTGATACTTTAATGAATCCATCTTGCCTAACACACTGCAGGTTTATAGTCCCAGAGGATGCAAAGTATACCTAGAGCATCACCGAGCCACCACCATGTTGTAGGCATAGTGTTATTTACGGTGTATGCTTCATTGGTCTTTCTTCAGACATAACACTGATCTATTGGGCTGAAAAGTTCCAGTTTAGTTTCATCACTTCTCACAACTGAATCCCAAAACTTCTGTGGCTTATTTATATGATTTTGAGCTTATTGGAGACAACTTTTCTTGTGCTTTTGGCTCATCAGTGGTGTACGTCGTGGAGTTATTGTATGGAAACCTTCCACTTTTTAGTATGCACCTTACTGCCCTGAAACCTCAGTGCCTGTTGCCAACAGCTCATGCTTTAGGTCTTTTTGCAGTCACTCAAGGATTTTTCCTCAGCCTTTCTTATCAGAAATCCTGGTTGCAGCCATTGATAGCTTCCTTTTTCTGCTCCATTTAGGTAGTGTAAACAATGTTCCTTTGAACTTGCAAACTATGCTTCCAATGGTTTCTCTAAGAACACTCAGTGCCTTTGCTATCTTTTTGTATCCTGTTCCTTGTTTATGAAAGGCAATGATCTCTACTGTTATGAGGGACTCTATTCAGGGGGTTGAATTATTTTGAGAATGGAGAAGTGATTTTTGGGGAAACCACTTGAAACGTTCATTTTGTTGAGCCATATCAATGGTTTTGTTTGATTTGTTCATGCAAATAGCTGACAATGTTCATGCAAATAGCTGACAATAGACCTGATTTGCAATGGAGGTTGAACAATTTTGATTGCAACTGTATATTTGGCCTCTCTCCAGTAACACACATTGGCTCACATTTTTACACACGCTTGTACAGACTTACTCACGCTGACACACATGCGCACACTAACATATACATACATGTGGACATCCATGATCACACAAACTTACATGCTCACACTGTACACATACATACAGTATCTCACAAAAGTGAGTACACCCTTCACATTTTTGTAAATATTTTATATCTTTTCATGTGACAACATTGAAGAAATGACACTCTGCTAGAGTGTAAAGTAGTGAGTGTACAGCCTGTATAACAGTGTAAATTTGCTGTCCCCTCAAAATAAAGTCAGTACACCCCTAAGTGGAAATGTCCAAATTGGGCCCAATTAGCCATTTCCCCTCCCCGGTGTCTCGCGACTCGTTAGTATTACAAGGTCTCATAAAAATGTGAGGGGTGTACTCACTTTTGTGAAATACTGTACATGTACATGTATTGGCACATATACATATCTATTCTTGCCCATACACATCTATGCTTAAACATCCATGGTCACGCACTTACACATCCGTGCTCACAAATACACTTACACATACATGCTCACAGACATACATATATACATGCATGCTCACAAACACAAACTTTTCTTCCTTATCCCCCTTACTCTCTTCTCCTCCTTTATTCGCCCTTTTGCTCAGCAGCAGTCTGCAGATCTTCTTAGTCGGCCGCACGCTTTGCGAACAACCTCACATTTAATCTCACGACACTAAATTTACTAGAAGCCAAGTTTCTGTTGAGCCCTACCTAACTTTTATATATGTGGACCTATGTTAAATTTGCAGTTCAGTTTTTAAGTGTTGAAATTAAGTTGGCATTCAGAAATTGACTGTACTTTAGTAAAACATAATAGACTTGGATGCCACCCAACTCTTCATGTTCGTCTTCGTGAGGGAAAAAAATCTTCGTATTCCATGAATATTTGTGTGTTCATGTGTTCGGTTCAGGCTAATATTCGTGTACATTCTTCGTGTTTCTTTTTTCTTTGTTTTTTTACTTTTTTTGTAGAAGGAGTTGATACGGGGTTAACGCGGTACGCACTTCAGAGAAGCTTTGGCGCCAGGATTTTAAATGTCCGTACGAGCAACTCTATTGGTCGCTGGCAGAGGAGCCCCCTGCTGACGACCAATAGAGTCGCTTATACAGACTTAAAATCCTGGTGCCGCAACTTGGCCGGGAGAGACCACTGGTCTTCCCGCTCCAATAGAGACGCTTATACGGACCTTTAACTCATGGAGCGCGGAGACCATGGTCTCCCCAGGCCAGGTTGCGCCATCTGGAGTTAAAGAGCTGTGCGAGTAAGTCTGTTGGTTGCCTGCAGGGGCCTCCTCTGGCATCAACCAACTGGCAGGGCATCAGGGCTGTAGATCCTTCTTATTTGGGCAGCTTTTAGGAAGATGCTGGTACACAGCAATAGAGATGGGACAGCAAGCAAGGTGAAAATGGTTAGATACTGGCACTTTGTGGGTTTTGCATTGCATAGCACATATACTACACCTGGTGGGGAGAACAGCTATTCCACTTAGGTAGTGTAAGCTTTAAAAACTGATTTAAAGTGCCATAGGATTTCTGGGCACTTTCACCTCAGCACAAAGGCAAGCAAGCAGCAGAGAGAGTAGCGGAAAAAAACAAGCCTACTCCATCACTGCCTAGGTCAGATCCTTTGCACCTATGCAGAGTAGCTTGAGTAACTGCCACTACCTCCTGGTGCTGATTCTCTGTTATTGGGACCAGAAAGTTGTTGTCTGGCCAGGCCTCTCTCCCCAGACCTGGTTGAGCAGATGAAATCTTCCTAAATTAGGCTACCCATCACGCAATATTCAAACTATTTAGGTGTAGTGCTGCTGCTATGTCTCCTTTCTTACTCTGGTAATTTTTTGCTAATGTAACGGGTTCACCAAGAGAGCTGTATTAACTCCCAGAGATCACCCACATGTATCTTCCTCTTGTCCCCGGAATCACTTCCAGCACCAGCCAGCATGCGCACCTTGGAACCCTGCTATGTGTACCCAATAAGTAGACACACAGCTACCTTGAACTGAGTACAGCAGGAATGAACAGTTTATTGTAGTAAACATAGACTCATAACCACAGAACTTCATTAACATAAATTAACAGATACATGTATTCAACCCAACCTTTAATCCCCTTTAGCTACTGAATATCCCCCTGGTAGCCATCCTGTTAATGCGATTAGTTTAACAATGGAGTTCCTGCCTGTTTGGCAGCCAGGCTGGAGCCATCTCTGAGTACCTTGGGCCCATGTATGACAGGTCATTCTGTCACATATCTCCCCTTTTAAAAAGAAGACTGAACTGGGGCCAGACCCCGACCGGGTCTGCATCCAGTTCAGTCGGGGAGCACAGCTCTGTCGTTCCTAGAGTTGTGGATGCAGGGGGCTGACAAAGGGCACCTGTCCCACTAACCAGTCCTGGGGTGCACTTAGAGACTGGGGAGTTCGGGTCCCAGACGAGGACAACAGTACCACTCGCCAGGGCAGGGAGACAGGGTCCATAATCTGCGGGTAGCAGGCTTGCTTTCAGTCCTCTCCAGGGGCCCCAGTGATGGACAGTTCCGTCACACACTCCATCACATATCTCCTTTTTCTGGGGGAGACTGACGTCTGATAAGACCCCACACGGTTTGACTCCAAAGTCAGTCTGTATATCCGGACCACCACTGCCAGCCACAAATTGGTACTCCCCAAAACAATTTAACAAAGGACGAGTACTCACCCAGCCGCACTCTGCTTCTCCCAAATAGTGTAACTGCCGCTGGGGAGAAGGACCAAATGTGCCTTCTCCCTGGAGTCCTCTCAGCCGCTGGGGAGAAAACAGAGAGGCTGGGGTCCCTTCCATATGGGGTTCTGGGCTGACTGCTCGGCACCTCTGGGGACTGCAGGTGGCGACCGTAGTCCAATCCACCTGCATGGTACAAATGTTTGTATGATCCTCGGCCAGGGGAGGAAAGCCACATGCATCCCCTCCTGTATACTCCATCTGCTGGGGAGAGATGTCGATATGCTTCTCTCCCATTGGCAACACTTCTGCTGGGGATACAGGATCCATAGAAATCACTGCCTCTGGGCAACATTGGGGGGGTAAAGCCAATGGATCTGGGGTCACAGAGGGGAGAGGGCAGAGGCCAGCGGCACTCTGCCCCGAGGGCAGCGCTTCAGCTGCATTTGTAAAATCCAGGGGCACCACCAACTCTGTGGCTGCCTGACTGGACCCTCCTTGGTTACTGCGGTCAGGCTTGGGAACAAGTGGAAGGGGTGAGCAGAGGCCAACAGCGCTCTGCCTCGAAGCCAGCAGTTCAGCTGGGGGATCTGGCTGGGACATGCAGGGGGGGTCTTGGTCAGTTTCTGGGCCATATTGCGGGGAATAGGGCAAAGTGTCTGGGGTGAGGGAAGGGAGTGGGCAGAGGCCAGTTGCGCTCTGCTCGGATGTTTGGGCTTCTGGTGGGGGCACAATAATCACAGGATCCACTGGGGCACACTGCTGAGCACGGTCAAAGAGTTCTCGGTAGGCCTGCTCCAGGAACCTTTCTTGGTAAACCAAATAATCGAAATCAGCCCACAAGTCGGGCAGGTAACAGGGCACATCTGCGAGAATCCCTTCCCTGAACTCTCGGATTTCCTCGCACCGATATTTCGATGGGCTCCCAAATTCTCGGTCCTCTTGTAGGCTTTCCATTATCAATCCTGGGCCGCCAAAGTCATCGCCCTGTGGCATGTAGTCATCCTTCAGCTCTGGACACCACTGCACAGCCTGCCAATACAGGGCCCGGTATCCACAATCCACAGTCATTTCAAGTGGAAGCAACTTCTGCAACTCAGCCACCAAGTCCTCTTGGGGCTGTTCTCCCAGGTACTGCGTTCACCAATCTAGTTGTAGCACGTACCATTCCTTAGAGGATGGGAGGACTATTCCCCGGACACCCTGGTCCACTCTGAGAGCCTCCATCCAGGCATTTATGTAACTTGCGACTCTGCTGTGCACCAACACGTCCTGTAGTGCTGGAACCATCTTTGGCTCGCTGCTGGTATATCCGCTGGTACTCCGCTGGGACGTTTGCAAGGAGGATCCCCCCGCTGCCGCCAATGTAACGGGTTCACCAAGAGAGCTGTATTAACTCCCAGAGATCACCCACATGTATCCTCCTCTTGTCCCCGGAATCACTTCCAGCACCAGCCAGCATGCGCACCTTGGAACCCTGCTATATGTACCCAATAAGTAGACACACAACTACCTTGAAATGAATACAGCAGGAATGAACAATTTATTGTAGTAAACATAGACTCATAACCACAGAACTTCATTAACATAAATTAACAGATACATGTATTCAACCCAACCTTCAATCCCCTTTAGCTACTGAATATCCCCCTGGTAGCCATCCTGTTAATGCGATTAGTTTAACAATGGAGTTCCTGCCTGTTTGGCAGCCAGGCTGGAGCCATCTCTGAGTACCTTGGGCCCATGTATGACAGGTCATTCTGTCACATATCTCCCCTTTTAAAAAGAAGACTGAACTGGGGCCAGACCCCGACCGGGTCTGCATCCAGTTCAGTCGGGGTGCACAGCTCTGTCGTTCCTAGAGTTGTGGATGCAGGGGGCTGGCAAAGGGCACCTGTCCCACTAACCAGTCCTGGGGTGCACTTAGAGACTGGGGAGTTCGGGTCCCAGACGAGGACAACAGTCCCACTCGCCAGGGCAGGGAGACAGGGTCCATAATCTGCGGGTAGCAGGCTTGCTTTCAGTCCTCTCCAGGGGCCCCAGTGATGGACAGTTCCGTCACACACTCCATCACATATCTCTTTTTTCTGGAGGAGACTGACGTCTGATAAGACCCCACACGGTTTGACACGGTTTGTCTGTTAATGGGATTAGTTTAACAATGGAGTTCCTGCCTGTTTGGCAGCCAGGCTGGAGCCATCTCTGAGTACCTTGGGCCCCTGTATGACAGGTCATTCTGTCACAGCTAATTTTGTTAAATTCGGTCCTGCTCTACAGGGCTGCATGTGCCTGTCATCTGCCAATGTCTGCCTGGCCTGCTATACTACTACTACTACTACTGCTTCTGCACCTTTTTGACAATCCTAACTCCAGAAGGTGTCAGGGACTGCCTCTTTTTGGGAACGCCCCCAAATCTCGTTCTGAATCAAAAAAGACCTCCAGATTCCGTCCAAAATGAATGGCTGGAAAACAAGATGTGTTAACCAAAAATAAATGCATAAAAATACGAAACGAAAATTTTGTCTGAATCGATGGTGTTAACCATGTTGAATGCCACATAGAACACATCATCCCTATTATCCTCATGACTATCCTTAGGAGACATCTGAACACACATTGAAGTAGTAACTACAGTTATCTCTCTACCTTAACAGGTCTTGGGCCCAAGTCTAAATACATGCAATGCTTTTCAAGCTGATTTCTGCTTATAGGGAAACAGATTGTATGTGTTTATCACAATGTGCTCATTGACACTGCTTAGCGTCAATGACTATTCAACAACTTTGTCCAAAAGATAATAAAATATGTCACAACCAAAAGTTAGCTCATCGCATGTAGTCACAGGACCGCAAGGGTTTTCAATTTGATGTCTACTTACCACAAAAAAATTGATTACATTTTTTTATACTTATAGTAATGTATCTATTCTTGCTATCTGTGTGTATGTGTTTCTTTAAAGGAAAAAAACATATAAATACATATCTCTTCTTCAAAGCTAACAGTAGGCTTAGTTATCAAAAGATTTATGATACTGCGTAGTGACAGTTTTAGTGTACTCCCCTTCGACTGTAATTTAACACTTCTGGGATGCGCCATCTACAGAGCAAATATCCTATGCAGCAATAATTTGTAAAATCATAAAATCTCCTGTGTAAGTTTAAAAAGTGCTGTGTTAATTAGTTAATGTATGCATGTTTCCCTGTATTTGTTTATTATTGATGAGATGATGCATTATATGACAAAAGTAATTATATCCATAGCCCCCATGCGATATACAGTATGTGGTTTGCAAACTGCTATACCAACTACACCATTTACTGCGTAAGTTATTATTTGCTACATTTTAGAATTTCCAAAGTGCCTTATGAATGTGAAAAAGTGTCACAAAGAAAGTAATGCAATCAAATAACTATTGATGAACTTTTTCCGAGTGAACACAGTACAAGTGAAACCGAATATAAGCAGTATGTAATAAAACACACAAAAGGGAAATGTTAAAAATTCAAAGTTCAAAAAGTTAGGTTAAAAGTTGTGGTCTATTATTATACGGGCCCTATTTGACATTGGAGTGAAAAATAGAAGCATTTTGTCCAAAGCAGAATTATGATCATGCCTTCTGAACTAAAGCACATTTCCATAAATATTTCTATACATTGAGAAAGTAATCATTTGTAACAAAATCATCCTTCAGCTTAACTTTCTCAGTTCTATGAAATATCAGTTTTAAAATTAAAACTTTGGGGCTTGATTTAATGGCCTGACAAAACTTAAATAACTGTTAACATGTTAATGTCTGGTTTACAATTTAACTCCCTGACTATCCACTTTGCGTGGATAGAAATAGAAATTGTTTAAGTTGGGGTGCACAGGCGTTTGATGTGACTTAATGGATCCCAGCTTGTAAATGGGTGTGAAGGAAAGCCATAGCGTATATTGCGTATCTCATGCCTCGTCTTATGTAAACACCGCTAAGTTATCATCTTTTTGTATCCACAGTTACTCTGGCAACTGTTGTGTTCCGCGTGAGCAACATTTTATTAAACATTTTAATTCAAAGTAGAATTAAAAAAACTTTCTCTCGTGAACTTCTTTATATATCTGGCGGTAGCAGTTTGTTCATTGAAGCGCTGAAGAGTGGTACAAAAATGAGAGTTTGCAAGCATCAGTAAAGAATGATGGAGGTTTCTTAACATGTACGGGCTCAAAATGCATTGTTTCCTATGGGCTTAGAGACCGCCCATTGTCCTTAAGGGGTTAAAAGTTTGGGGCTGCCTTGGAAATGGAGTTGACGATATGGTCAGAAATAATGGTCTTCACAATGCTAAGTACAGGTAAAAACCTAGCCATCAAGTAGGCATCTGTCATGCTACAAAATTAATTTGGGATCAATCAATGACCTCAAACATACAGCCAAAATCATTAACCCCTTAAGGACAATACTGTTTCTTACTCGTAGTATATTGTGGGACAAAGGCTCTTTTAACATTTTTCAGTGTTGCTGTTTAGCTGTGATTTTCTCATTTCATACGCCCACACATATTATATATTGTTGGTTTTTTTCAGGACAAAGAGGGCTTTCTTTAGATGCCATTATTTTTATCATATCATCTAATTTACTATTAAAAAAAAAAGATAAAATATGGTGATTTTTTGTAAAAAAAATTACTTTTTCTCACTTTTTAAAAAAACAACTTTTACTCATCTGCAAAAACCAATGAAAAAACCTGCTAAATAGATTCTACTATTTGTCCTGAGTTTAGAAATACCAAATGTTTTTATGTTTTTTTGCTTTTTTTTGCATGTTATGGGGCAATAAGTACCCGTAGCGTTTTGCTATTTCAAACCCATTTTTTCCCCAAAGCTGGTCATTCTTCCCCATATCCTATTTTGGGTATCTTTGAAGCTGGCCGATACAATTTACCCCATCAAACTGTCACGTACAAGTAGTTAGGAGACACCGTGGTCAGGTAGGACTCCAGGACAGAACAGGTCAAACAAGCCGAGGTCAGTTTTCCGGAGAGCAGGATAGTCATATAACGAGCCGAGGTCAGGATTCAGGAAAACAGGATAAACGTAAACGTAGCCGAGGTCAGGTATCAGGAAAACAACGAAGTCAGACAAGCCGCGGTCATACACGAGAATACAGGATCAAAACGCTCTCTGGGTTCTAGCACAGGGCATAGACAACCATCAGAAGGCAATGCAACATAGAACTGAGCAGGTTTAAATAGTGAGCCGCGGGGGAAGTACGAATCTCCCGCCAAAACGTCATGACGTCACTTCAGGTGTCCTGGATTCGCGGCCATTATGAGTGGCCCTTCATATAGCCCTCTCCTGCACGGCACTTCCGAGGACGGCAGCAGTAGCGGCTGTGCGGTGGAGGGAGGTCTCCCTCGTGGTGGCTGCTGCGGAGGTGGCCGTGCGTTGGAGGGGGGTCTCCCTCTCCTGCGCGGCCCTTCCGAGGACGGCAATGGTAACGGCTGTGCGGTGGAGGGAGGTCTCCCTCTCCTGCGTGGTGGCTGCTGTGCCGGTAGCCGTGCGTTAGAGGGGGGGTCTCCCTCTCCTTCGCGGCGGCAGTTGCGGCAACGTGGGACCCGAGGACGGGTAAGTAACACAAACCAAATATTTTTCAAAACTAGACACCCCAAGGTGTTTGAAATGCTGCTATTTTAACCCTTTCCATGCACTAATTTTACCACCAGCCTTTATCAAACTTTATGGTAGTAATTTTTTTTTTTTTTTTTTTCCACACACGTTGTACTTCAGGTATAAATGTACCGCTCCTGGTATATGTCCGTGTCAAACAACACCCAATATGTGTTCAGTGTTCAGCGCAGTGATACCCCACATGCATGGGTTTGTTGGGATATTTGGGAGGTAAAAGGACACCTTTGTGAGGTGTGTATTTTTTGGCCATTTAGACATCTGATCCTACTCCCCCCATGTCCCATATTTGGGACATCTTTGAACCCGGCCAATTCAATTTACCCCATCAACATATTTTTATATGGACACCATATGGGCATTTGTAATGCCAATATTTTAACTCTTTCCATGCGGGAATTTTTGCGAAGATAAAGAATTGTAGGACTTGTTCATTAAAAACTTTTTAATTTTTTTTGGTGACAGTGGGGATTTTTACATGTTACCATATTTAAAAAAAAAAATTTGAACATTAATTTTTTTTACATTTACTTTTAATTGTTAATTTTTTATTTTTTTTTAATAATCACACTGATCAGTGAGCTGGGCTCTATTGACCTTGCATGGTTGGATGCAGTACCTGCATTTAACCTGCAGGAGGAGCTCGAGAGTTCTCAAGAGGGTCTGGATTCAGTTTTCTATTGTTGATGCCATCTTGTGAATGACAGCAACGTCATTTACATGATGGCACTTGTGGTTGCTCTTCGGAGGCTTCCGTGGATGCTGCAAAGCCGCCGATCACGGTGAAAACGCTGCAATCGCAGCGATGCAGCTACTTTTGGATGGTGGCCATTGTATCAGTTTTGTAACAGTAACATAAAATTTAGCATTTAATTTTAATTGAATTGAATATACTTACTGAATTAACGCCACTTGAATACAACTATCAATTAACAGAGGTTCAATCATAAGGGTAATACATATACAGTATATATATATATATATATATATATATATATATATATATATATATATATATATATATATATAATGTATATATATATATATATATATATATATATATATATATATTGTATGCAAATGATTGCATTGTTTTTTAAATAGCGTATTTGATTTAGGTGAACCTATTCATACCAGTGTCTATGCTATATCAGCTTAAATGCTGTTACAGATGATATAACTCCTCGTTTATGTTTGTAGAAATGATATGTAGTGAACATTATTACTAAAGAACGCTCATCACTTTTAATATTAAGAATCTCTGATCTGCTTATGATTTCCATAGCTGAGTAAGACAAACATTTATCATACATGTGTATATTAGACTAGGCTCTAGGCACTCTCTGCATGTGACCTCAGAATAGCCATACTGATAAGCAAATTAAGCTTGAAAGATATTTTCTTACAAGTATAAAGGAATCCAGAAATTCAGAGGGAATAGTAAAAATGTTAAGTAAGTATTTTCTATGTGTGCCCCTGAGCAAGCTTCATCAAGTTCTAAGCTGACTGCAGATTCAGCTTAAAGTAAACTTTCAGGGTTATTTATGAAGAAAAATTCTATGTCACAATTTTCAGTGGATTTCTAACATGGCGATAAAAATAATCACTACATTATAACTGACGCAGCTCCATTAATAATACATGTGGTTCGTTATATCTGTAGAAATTCAGCACACTGCGTCATGTTAAAGCATGCAAAAAAATGTTAACTGAAGAAAAGAGACTTTAGGCAATAAGGAGGCTCTATACTAGAGGACTGTGGGCGGTTTTTCAGGTGATGCGGGCGGTCAGACAATGTACCTGCTGGTCCCAGTAATTCTGCGCACTACCGCAAGGCTGCCTTTGCGTTGCTCCGAGAAAGCGTCTTTTCTCTTGTTTCGCCGAGAAGAGACGCTGTGTGGGAGCAACGCAAAGGCAGCCTTGCGAGAGTGCGGGGGAAATCTGCAGATCAGGTAAGGGGGTGGGCAGGAGTGGAACACACACATTGCGGGAGTGATTGACCACATACAGTATGTTGCGGGAGTGGAACACACACATTGCGGGAGCGGGCGTTAATGGTCAGAAATTGAGTGGGAGAGGGCGGGCTCTATACCTATTGAAAAAAGCTAAACTTCTTCCTGGCCTTTCAGTTCCACGCTCCATTGAATGCTGTTTAGTACATTAGTAAACCCATGGCATTGTGGTTACTAATTCTAAAATGAAATGTATACATAACAAAAGAGACTTTTTAAACACCAAGCTTACCTGTTTGGGATTTCACGTAGTCTCTCACCTGGTCATATCGCAAACACCAAAGCACCTCAAAATAAAGTAAAGAAAAAAGTTCCAATAATTTCAAATATCACATTTAAAATGTCACTTTGAGATAGTACAATTTTAAGCAAATGAAATGTGATAATAATGTTACGTCATCTTTTGATTTTCTAAGGTTTCTCATCAACAAAATCAATGGATTAATATTTTGGTGACATTCAAATTATTATGTTTTAAAGAAAGCTGTTGTAACGGATCTCGGTACCCCCAATGTGTTTATTCACTTTTATTTATTTTTTTTTTGATTTGCACTGGCAAATTATATCACTTTGTAGGAAGTGGGTGGCTGAGTTAGGTTTCTTTAACTTTTTCTTTATATAAATACCGTATAAACCCAAAATGTTTGTATATGTTACCTTCACTGATACTGCTTCTTTTGTTTGTTAAACAAAAAATGCTCAACATTTCAGTCCTAGCTTGAGGCTTTTATCCAAATATGTAAATATTTCTATTTCAAGAAGGTTAAGAGTGAGAAATATGGCAGGTATCAGGGCCAGCCCTACCATGGGTCCCAGTGGGTCCAGGGTTAAAATGTCTATTTTATCTATAAAACACTAGTAGATTATGTAGCATTGTTTCAATAAGGGACAATACAAAATTACTAATAACATTAAAATTGACAATATACAAATGAAACAACATATTGGTAAAGACAGGGCTGGCCTTTGGGGTGTGCGACCTGTGCGACCGCTCATCAGGGGGGCACCCGGCACCCCTCCAGAGACAGACAGTAATGTCCGCCGCTGGAGGAGCAGGCTCGCAAGGGAGCGGTATCGGAGGTCTTTAACAGACCTCCGGCTCCCTTGAGTGATTTTAAGCCGGTTCAAAGATCTCCCTTGAACCCGGCTTAAAATCACTCAAGGGAGCCGGAGGTCTGTTAAAGACCTCCGATACTGCTCCCTTGTGATCCGCGCGGCAACAGCTGCTGTGCGCCTGGGTTTGCTGTCAGATCCCGGCGCACAACACTGAAGCCGCGCCCACCGCTGTCCATGCCCTCTGACCCGGAAGAAGACAGAAGAACTGAAGAAGAGGAGCGAAGAGAAGGAAAAGGAGCTGTATGGAGAAAAGAGGAAAGGTAGGAAAGCATTCAGTGAGAGTAGATTGGTATGGGTGTGGATTGGTGTATATATGTGTGTGGATTGGTATATATGTGTGGATTGGTATATATGTGTGTGGATTGGTATATATGTGTGGATTGGTATATATGTGTGGATTGGTATGTGTGTGGATTGGTATATGTGTGGATTGGTATGTGTGTGGATTGGTATGTGTGTGGATTGGTATGTGTGTGGATTGGTATGTGTGTGGATTGGTATATATGTGTGGATTGGTATACGTGTGGATTGGTATGTGTGTGGATTGGTATGTGTGTGGATTGGTATGTGTGTGGATTGGTATATATGTGTGTGGATTGGTATATATGTGTGGATTAGTGTATATGTGTGGATTGGTATGCGTGTGGATTGGTATGCGGGGTTTTTTGGGATGGGGGGGGGCCAGAGGTCCGCACAGGGCGCCAGAACACCTAAGGCCGGCTCTGGGTAAAGAAGGAGAAGAACTTCAGTACAGTCAATAAATGGGGAGAGCTGGCATCTTCTAGTTTGCATATTTCCAGCTTCTGACCAAACATTCTAACACACAGGTGTCTCATTAACATCTTGTGACAATGGCTGATTTTATTTTTTGTACCCTTCGTGACAAAGGCTTCTGCGGTGCTCATGTTTAGCTGTAATTTTCCTCTTTCTCGTTTACTGAACCCACACAAGTTATACAGTGGGGCAAAAAAGTATTTAGTCAGCCACCAATTGTGCAAGTTCTCCCACTTAAAAAGATGAGAGAGGCCTGTAATTTTCACCATAGGTACACTTCAACTACGAGAGACAGAATGGGGGGAAAGAATACAGGAAATCACATTGTAGGATTTCTAATGAATTCATTGCTTAATTCCCCGGTAAAATAAGTATTTGGTCACCTACAAACAAGCAACATATCTGGCTCTCACAGACCTGTAACATCTTCTTTAAGAGTCTCCTCTGTCCTCCACTCGTTACCTGTATTAATGACACCTGTTTGAACTTGTTATCAGTATAAAAGACACCTGTCCACAACCTCAAACAGTCACACTCCAAACCCCACTATGGCCAAGACCAAAGAGCTGTCGAAGGACACCAGAAACAAAATTGTAGACCTGCACCAGGCTGGGAAGACTGAATCTGCAATAGGCAAGCAGCTTGGTGTGAAGAAATCAACTGTGGGAGCAATTACTCGAAAAATGGAAGACATACAGGACCACTGATAATCTCCCTCGATCTGGGGCTCCACGCAAGATCTCACTCCGTGGTGTCAAAATGAACACAAGAACGGTGAGCAAAAATCCCAGAACCACACGGGGGGACCTAGTGAATGACCTGCAGAGAGCTGGGACCAAAATAACAAAGGCTACCATCAGTAACACACTACGCTGCCAGGGACTCAAATCATGCAGTGCCAGACGTGTCCCCCTGCTTAAGCCAGTACATGTCCAGGCACGTCTGAAGTTTGCTAGAGAGCATTTGGATGATCCAGAAGAGGATTGGGCGAATTGGGAGAACTTGCACAATTGGTGGCTGACTAAATACTTTTTTGCCCCACCGTATATTGGGTTTTTTTCAGGACAAGAAGGGCTTTCTTTAGATGTCATTGTTTTGATTATATCATATCATTTACCATTACCCAGGCTGCGGAGCTGCATGTCTTTTGTTTCCCTGTCTTGCTGTTGTCCATTTCTGGATTTCTGTATGTTCTGTCCTGAACCTCTGATTCCTTGATTCCAGTCTTGTTCTTTGCTTCAGCTCTGTTTCCTTTATAAGTTGTGCCCCACCCATGTGTTCTGTTTGTCTCAGTCAGCAGTCAACAGGTATGTCTATCTGATATGTGTATAGATTCAATGTTCACTTTATTTCGTACCTCTGTAAGCAGGCTTTAGCGTTAGGACCCTCCGTCATTGGAGTACTTTGGCGTAGTGGTGGGCTAAGCATACTGTGGCCATAAGATGTGATGGAATCTCCAATAGTTATCATGCAGTCCTAGGCTAGTTCCTGTATTTATGTGTGTCATTCTGATGTAACCTGTGGGGTGTCCTGTCCCGTCCCGTCCCGTCCTGTCTTGTTACCCCGGTAGTGGGGTGTCCTGTCTTGTAACCCCGGTTTCTTGTTATGTTTCTGCTGTATACTCTGCTTAGCTTCCATACTCTCATCCTGCACATGATTCCAGTGCTATGTCTCATGCCTGCTCCAGGGTGCCTGCAGGATATCTCAAAGTTCTGCTCTGTCATCATCCGATGTTATGTCAGGGCGCTGGTATGTGGCTGCACAACCCTAGATGCCCACCGGGAGAGTGCTGTCGCCCTGCACCAGGCCCTGTCCAACTCTGCTCCTGCACCGTAACGCCTGCACACAATCTTTGGGCGCTCTGGGTCTTTACAGTCGTCTGTATGGACCCGGTTCGTGACACAAATATTGATTTTTATTTGAAAAATATTTTACTCATCTACAAAAGCTAATGAAAAAAACCCGCTAAATAGATTCTATTTGTCCGTAGTTTAGAAATACCCAATGTTTTTTAGCTTTTTTCTGCAATAAGGGGCAATAAGTACAGGTAGTATTTTGCTATTTCAAAACCATTTTTTCCAAATCTGTTAATTCTTCCCCTCATGTGCCATTTTGGTTATCTTTAAAGCAGGCTAATGCAATTTACCCCATCAAACCATATATTTTTGAAAATAAAGAAAGCAATAGTAATGGTAGTGCAAGATTTAGACGATAGCAGCTCAAAAAAACACATGTGGAATGACTGCAGAGAGACGTTTAGGTGAAGTACCGCCTTAAGGGCACATCCGTATGATTTTCAGGAGCGCTTTTTATTAAAGGCTCCGTTTAAATTCAACTACTTATAAAGGGTGAGTTTAAAAAAAAAAAATATTTGTTTTAGCGCTCCACACTTTTCTGGTGCGAAAGTGCCAGAATATATATGTTTGCATATATTTTGAAGACTAGACAACCCAGGGTATTTCAAATGCACTAATTCTACCGCCACTCTTTGTGAAACTTTGTGGGAGTGACTGATTTGCATTTTTTTCCCTATACATATTTTACTTCATGTATGAATTTATTGCTCCTGGTATATGCCACAGCCACACAACACCCCAATCTGTGTTAAGCAACATCACCTGAGTACAGTGATACCCCCCATGCATGGGTTTGCCTGGCTGTTTGGGGGCTAAAGGGCCACATCAGTGTGCCCCCCAAAAAACATATATTTCTGAAAACTAGACACCCCAGGGTATTTCAAATGCTAGTATTTTAACTCTTTCCATGCACTAATTCTGCCACCAGCCTTTGTCAAAGTTAGCAGTAGTGTTTTTTGTGTGTATTTTTCACACACATTGTACTTTAGGTATGAATTTAGAGCTCCTGGTATATGTCACACAACACCCCAATATGTGTTCAGCAACATCTCCTGAGTACAGTGATACCACCCTTGCATGGCTTTGTTGGGTTGTTTGGGGGCTGAAAGGCCACATTTGGGACATGTGCATTTTTCAAATTGGAAATTAGTCATCTTTCCCCCGGTGTTAATTGGGGAATTGTTGAACCCGGCCAATTCAATTTACCCCTTCAAATCATACATTTTTTTTAAAGTAGACACCCCATGGGCATTTAACATGCCAGTATTTTAGTTCTTTCCATGTGAGAATTGTTTTAAGATAAAGCGCTAATTTTAGGACTTGCTCATAAAAATATATTTATATATATGTCTCTTTTGGTTAAAATGCAAAGTAGTTCATGAGTCAGCACCTTGGTAAGCAATATAGCCATGAATAATTAGATAGGACTTACCAACCTATCACTGGCCCAACAACGGTATAAAAGACAAGCAGATAAACAAAGACATGATAGTCCTGTCTAATAACCGGGTGACAAAGTGTGGTTATCCACTTAACATATGAGGTTGGCAATACCCTCTTTAAAGTTGGGATCTTGCTTTATAGGTCCATATTCTGTTACCCACCAGATTAATCCTGTCACATATCATCTTGCCTTACCATCATCCCTCAAGATCCATCCGGTGTTTCATACCTCATCACTCAAACCAGTAAGAATCAATTGGTTTACAAGATGCTCTCCTTTACCTCCCTTACCCATGACCATTGGAGACCATCCGAAGTATGTCGCTCAAAACATCCTTGACTAACATTTTCGGGGTGGTCATCTGTATTTAATAGATTGGGAGGGTTTACGGACCTGAAGACCGTTCATGGGAACCTGCTTCTTCAGAGAGGCGGTACTGTTATGAACCTAGTACTCACCTGCTCCCAGGCTGCAGCAATGGGCAGGCACCCTGCAGTGTCCCCTCTCCTCCCCTGCTCGCTGGCGATGGAGGCCAGCAGGGAGGAGAGCGCGTTCACAGGTTGCCATTGAGATGTGTCTCCTCCCCGCTGCCGACAGACGCCGGCAGGGCAGGAGAAGCGTACAGGCATTGCTATGGCAACGTGTCTCCTCCGATGATGTCATTTTGGCGCCAAATGTGAATGAATAAAAGCCCTGATCTCCCAGAAACACTTGCTCAAGTACTAGCTGGACTATCCCTATACCCAAGCTTTGTTATGCTATTTGACTACTCGTGTACAAGACCCTGTTCAGTGATTCCTACCAGTGATTCTTGCAGCCTGCCTTGACCCCTTGCTTTGTGACCTGACTTCACCTTTGGATCATCCTTTTATTACCTCGCCCGGATTTCTGTGTGTGTTTGTCTCCTGCTAATAGGAACCAACTGGTTCCTCGGCTCATGGCCAGCCGTGATACTACCACATACTGTACATATAGCACATAGATGGCATATAGTCAGGGCCGGCCCGACAATGGAGCCGAGTGGGGCAATCGCTCCAGGCGGCACTTTGCCGCCCCAAGCCCTTTTTTTTTTTTTTTTTTTAAAGCCGAGAAGAGAGAGAGGGCACCGAGTGGTTTTATCTTACCAAGCTGTCAGTACCCGCTCAGCGCCCCTCTCTCCTCTGCAAGCCCTCTAGCTCTGTCTCGGTGCCGGCTTGTAATGTTGAGCGCCGGAAGATGACGTCATTTCCGGCGCTCAGCATTACAAGCCAGCACCAAGAGCGAGCAGGGAGACTCACCGCATGACTGCTGAAAGGTAAGTACGGGGGGGAAGAGGAAGGGTAGATAATGGGGGGGCGGCAGGGAGAGGAAGGGTAGATAATGGGGGGGGGGCATTTTAAACTTCACCCCAGGCGGCATTTTGTCTTGGGCCTGCCCTGCGTATAGTTCACAATTCCATAGTATCTCTTGAGAGAATGTCTTAATATTGCTCTTCCAAACAACAGTGCTAGATAGAAAGCCATTTAAGTCATACGTCTTAATGATTATATTTATTATTTTATTTGAAACAATATGGTAATTTTCACCACGCTCTACTGGGTTAATGAAAGTTACACAAAGTTAAAGAAGAACAGCCTTGCGCACAATTCAGTAAGTGATTAACTAAATTAATGAGATGAATAACAAGCAACATTACTGAACTCGCAAAAGAACACCATAATACTATATGAACTGTAAACTTTTTAGATCTCAGAATTTAAAACCACATTGCTATCAGCAATATAGATCAAGATGTCTTGATCACAAAGGTAGGGGCATTTAAGATATCAGTGATACAAATGAGAAGAGGAAAATATAGATAAACACTTAAACCATTAATTAATTTGTTACATGTGCAAGAAATAATATTTTAGTCTTTCATATGCACTCTATGTAGTAGTAGTAAACAAAAAAATGAATGTTCAAACAGTAAGTAAATAAATCTGTTTTATTTAGACCAGATCGTACCACAGGCAAGAGTTACTAAACTTTCTCAAAATGGGTATTACACTGTATTTCTTTGGGTATATTAACTAAAATAAAATACTTAAACACTACCGGTGCAGACACAATATTATTATAAAGTAGTTGCTTTATGGCAGAAATTTTGTTGGTCAGGTGTAAAGCTAGTGATATTTATCTGAAAGAACGCTGAATATCATTCTATTATGATTATTACTGTACCTTGGTACAACTTCATAAAGGGTGTGACATATTTTTAGCTTGAACAGTTTTCCAGGAAATGTATTGTTGCAGACTGCCATATACTTGAATTATTTATTAATTGTTTAAAGGGGAACTGTCACGGTCACAGCTTTTAGCATTAATAAATAATTTATTAAAGCTACCTTTAACTTGTGCTCTTCGTAAAACATTTTTTTGTGGATACTTAGCATAACTTTCTGAAAAAGTGTGGAAAGTAGAATTTACGGTTCTACAGGAAAATGTGAGGCTCCTGCTAAAATCTCAGGTGTAAAGCATGCATGGCCACCCCATTCTTTCCAGGAATTACAACAGAATAACAAGGCATTATAGAACACAAGGCAGGCAAGAGGAAACAAGTGAACCACACCACTAGCTTCAACTATGATATGCGGTGGGTTTTTTGTTACCCTGGCCAATGCACTACAACATTTTATGATAACGTTTTAATATAGATAATAACTAAACTTCCACAGCCACCAAATCTCCACCCCTCCTCAGCCCCTGATTCCCACCTTGGAGCAGTTTCTCTATTACAAGCTACTAACGTTGTTGTCTTTTCCCACCAAACATATCTTTACTACATCAGCAAAACCTCTTAATGACCCTCTCATTTAGTGAAAAACACAAAATTGATCAGAAATCACATATAAAAAATATTAAATTTTAAATTAAAAAAAACAATATTGCTTAGTAAACTTTTCACTAGAACGTTATAAGAAACCCAAATTATGTTTATTGATTCCCTCAAGGTAGAGTAATACAGTAATACCCTACATACATAGTTTTAGGTATACGATGGTCAAAACACTTTGTTATGCACTACTCTCATTTATTACTGTTAATACCTTTGGATTGCAGGATTGGTTTTCTATATTTTTGTACCTCTTTACTGTAAATAGGGGAAAAAAAACATCTTGTAAAAACATTGCAGCTGCAGAGGAACACACCTTCTGCCAGGTTAGACTGCTTGATCCAGCCAATCACTGTGCAGGAAAGTGCTCAATTTGAAATCAATGAAAGTGTTAAATGCACAAGAGGGGACTCTTCTGTAATAGAACTCTGATGTTGGTTGAGATTAAGTTGAACCTGTACAATCTACAATTGTGTATTTAGTGAAAATCATGGCAGCAATGCACCTTTAAAGCTGCAATTGCATTCAAATATGCTAAATAAAAAAGAGAGAAAAGGGAATAACTGCACTAAGTAGTTCTTTAAACTGGTCCAGACCATTTCTAGGTCAAAGGAATGACCAAGCCAAGGAATACCTTGGTGAAAAGAAATGAACTGAGTTCCTTATCAAATAAATAACCTTTAATGCTCAGTCCATCTTATGTTTACAATTATGTTTACTTCCCTTTTTTTATTATTATTTTTAACTTTATTTTACAGTATGATAGACAGCTTAGGGGTATTTTTAGATCATTTAATCATATTGCTTGGTAGTTGCATTTTTTCGCATACCTTTTATTATTTAGCATTGTAATTTGTGCATGTGTGTATCAAGCGGTACTTATGGCAGATAAATATTGCATGTAATTCACTTGACCACATTACTTGTAGAGTGTTATTACACTCCTAGTGACTATATATCAGTGAAAACATATGTTGCCTTCTTAACTTTATTTGTTTGGGAGAATCCATTAAAGAAACAGATGGTTACGGCAGTGTAGACATAATTGCTATTCCCAGTACACCTTCTAAATAGGGAAAATATAGTACAAACACCCTAACAATGCAGCTATTCTATATGGCTAGGCATTTTACGCCATGGTCCAAGCTGTTTGCCATAATGAAGAGAACATATAAATATTTCACAAGGAAAAGAGAAATAATTAAGTAGACATATAGTTTATAAGTTCCCATAAACTAAAGTATATCTAAACTTGGAAAAGGTATGTATATTTGTAAAACAAAAACAAACGGCTGCTTAAAGCCCATGATGTGCTATACTGTTAGTAGAATATGAGCTTCTGAAAGCTGTCATCAACTGCTTTAGTTGGTAGGATTTGTTCCATGATAAAACATGCAGTAATCCTGCAGTATGATACATCAGAGCTATTTCCGGTCACATTCTGACATCTTAAAAGTGATATCCTATGTTTAACATTGGGGTTTATTTACTGAAGAGAGAGTTTGCATGGCTATAGCTTCATCGCCCCTATTTCACTGTACATAAACATAACCGGGCATACCAGTTAGGTTGGGATGTCAAAACCACATCTTTCCAGAAAATTGCCTACTCCCACTGTAATTAATTTACCCTATTGATGGTACTGCACTTCACTGATATTCATTTTAAGAAACACTATATGAACAATTCTACTTTATAAGGTGTTCATTAATGTCCCCAACAAAGCTAAGATTCCCTCGAGCGCTCAATCTCATATATCAAACAGTATACAATTGAACTATGAAGGGACCAACCTCCTGTAGGGAGACATGGGGTGGTCGACTGCTATTTTTCTTCACTCCATGTACAACTGCTATGTATTTTATACACCAAAATGTCTTGCTAATATGTTCTTATATTTATATTTTATTACCGCACTTTTCCCCCCACTTTAAGTCTTTAAAGTGGGGGTGCAGCCTATATTCGGTTCGGGGTCTAGCGCCGGGCAGGCAGCGGGGTTAGGATACAGATCCCCCGCAGCGGTGCAGGGGACCGGCATCCTACTCTCTGATACGCTCAGACAGCCTCCCCTGCCAGCACTTTCCACGGGAGGCTGTCTAAGCGCATCGTGCGGACGGTCACCAGCTGCGGCGATGCGGGTAAACAGCCTCCGCTGCCGGCACGTCTGCACGATGTGCTTTAACAATCTCCCTTGCCGGGAATTCCCACGGGGGGAGTCCCGGCAAGGGAGATTGTTAAAGCACATCGTGCAGATGTTCCGGCAGCGGAGGTTGTTTACCCGCATCGCCGCAGCCGGTGACCGTCCGCACGATGCATTTTACCTCTGCCCCAAGACTTACCAGAGCAGACTCCCGGGTGTCTTGCGGGGCCGGCGGGGGACATCTACGCAATACGCGTATACAACTTCCGGTGCCGGCACATCCGCTGAGTGCCGGCACCGGAAGTTGTATACGCGTGTTGCGTAGATGTCTCCCGCCGGCCTCGCAAGACACCCGGGAGTCTGCTCTGGTAAGTCGGGGGGGGCAGAGTGGCAGCATATCTCGGGGGGGGACAGTGGCAGCATATCTCGGGGGGGGGAGGACAGTGGCAGCATATCTCGGGGGGGAGGACAGTGGCAGCATATCTCGGGGGGGGGAGACAGAGTGGCAGCATGTTTTTTTGGTGCTTTTTTAAAGAAAAAAACTTTTTCTTTAAAAAAGCACCAAACTTTTAGGGTGCGCCCTATATACGGGGGCGGCCTATATCCGAGCCAATATGGTATATATTTATTTATATATAATATATATATCAACCTATATATCCTTGTCTCCCCGGGTAGCGCTACCTGCATCAAGGGCCCCAACAGTGCACCAACACAGGGACATCTGGGTGGGAAGAACACCTACATTTGGGGTGGGGGAGCTGGTGTTGGCAGTTATCTGTGTTATATATATATATATTCTCAGGACTGTGCACCCACTGCTAGAACTGAACTGCATAGGCACAGCAGCTGGGTCCTTATATTATAATACCTGTTTATTTCAATATATTCTATATATGTAATTTGCATTTCAGTTGTGTATTATTTTCTTGTGTGAAAGGGGCCATTTCTCAGTGGGTGGGTTCCCCTACTCAACGTAGTACAAATCACTGAGTAAAGAAAGATGTCCCGATCTCCCAGCAATTGCGGAGGCTCAGGTTTCCTGTCACCAGCGTCACTGAAATATGTAACTACCAGCCTGGCAGCGGAGCAAGGTAAAAAAAAAAAAGGGTTACATTTGTATACAGACAAGGTCATTTTAGTCATTTGTAATTTTACTTTCATTCGTTCCTACTTTGATCTACATTTATTTGTGACATGTGGCATTGAATAAGCACATTGTCTAGTAATTAATCTTTAAAAAATGGTCCAAAATACACTGTATTAACATTTGAAATGTTCAGGGCGATGTATCTTTTTAAATAAACTAATCAAAATGATTTGGATTTACTGCAGATGATATTTAGGAAAGGTTGCAATTTGTATGGTTGATTACATCTTAAATTGTAAAGTACTGACAGCCTGCTTTCTAATAAATGTGACCGCGAGTGTCAGCTTTTAAGGCTAACCAAGCAGTCATGTGAGCATATAATTATTCAAATTCCATGTCAAGCAACTAACACCTTCGAAAAAAGTTAAAAGAACAATCATTATTGCTGTTATTTGAGAAATGGGTAATGCAACCCCCACCATTTGTTTGATTTCTGAAAGTCTTTGAAGATACTTGATTAGCATCATATTAACAGAGAAATCTGTACCAAGATATAATCTGGTTTCCATTCATGTCCCATAAGAATTTGCTCTTTCGACACAACCCAGCATGAGCATATTTATACCAATCTGTTAGAATATCAGTAGAATTATATGGTATGAAGCTTGGTTTACCAAGTGATGTGATTTTATGAGCATTGCCTTAGAAGTAGTAGAAATAAGTAGCTCTATGAGTAGCAATGCCAATCAGACAATTATTTTTGTTAATTTATGATATGTAAGATCCACATATTAAAGCTATGGTTTGCATGCGTCTTCCACCACTTTGCACAACTAGTATGAAAACGTGGTTAAATATGGCATGCATTTAACTGAAAAGAGCACACATGTTACGGAGGTACAGTCTTGAGCAAGCGCTTCAAATCTAAACTAAAGAAGTTAACACAACCACTAAAGAGACTTCATATACCTATTCCGAGTAACTAGACTTCTACCGCAATAGCTTAGAACATGGATACATAGTCCATATTGGTTATTCCTGGAGCACAATATTGAAATTCATGAAACTCTTATAAAGTTCTAGGTGCAAAGGTGCATTAACTATCTTTCCGAAGTTCTGCTGCTCCTTTGCTGTAATTAAAAAAAAATAGCCATTTAAAGTTTGGAAATCTCTCTGTTGTGGAGGGCAGTACATGGGTGGCTTCGCTCTCTACATTAACATTGCTATGTAAATCCTTATACAGTCTTTTATTGACACAAACAACACAACTTCCATTTCATTCAGCATAAAACCTGCAAGTTCATATTATTCAGTAAAGAACGTATCACACATGCCATCACAATTTGGTTTGATTATAAAGATTTATGACACCGTTATTCAAAATTGTTTATTTTAATGGCTCTGACTTAATGTGTCCCTTGAAACATTAGCCATAAATGTTCTCTTGTCTTCACATTTGACTACAGTAGCTGCTTAAAATTCCTCCTATATTATTACATGTCAGAGTCATTTATTACCATTGGACATAATAAGAAAGCATCAATCCTTGAAGAATGAGGTGGGGTTGTATGATTGAATGTGGTGGTTCTGAAGCATAAAGAAAACTACTTCAGTTTGTGATCCCAGGAATTACTGTGCATTTTTATTCAAAGTTCACATCAAATAAATCCACTTTGCAAAATGACATCAATTATGCATGAGTGCTTAGTATTCTGATCTAAAAATGAAAATTCTGAAACTGAAAAGAGGAAAGATTAGATAGAAAGCATCACAGATTTTCGTGACTTCCTGGTCTAAAATTGACTGTTACAGAATAAAAAGACACTTTTATTGCTGCACTATGGTAACATCCTATGGATTTTAAAAAAAAAAAACATAATTTTAGACTCTTTTAGGTCTACCTGTGGCTCCTGAGTGAAGCTGTCTCCATACAGGGATGTTGGAAGGGCAAAGGTAAATGATCTTTGTCCGCCCTGTGGTGACAACATGCCTGAACAAGTTGTTTAATTAGCCACCTACCAAGCCATAAAATGGAATTGCTCTCCTGTTGCCTATTCCTTAACCTGCTGAGTGTCTGGGTGGTCTCTGATTTTCATTTAGACATTCTTGGAAAAAGAAATTCCCATACCTTTTAAAGCATGACAAACATGAAACATCTTTGTTGTTGTTGTACTGGGCTTTACACACACACACACACACACACACACACACACACACACACACACACACACACACACACACACACACATATATATATATATATATATATATATATATATATATATATATATATATATATATATATACATATACTGATCACATTTACAGATGACAAATAAAAGTTAAATATGTTTGTGTGCATTATATCTAATAGAATAATAAATGGCTTTAAAAAAATCTATTTGTAATGATATGTAATTAACATATTTCCAAACCAAATATGCAACCAAAAGAATAATCATAAGAAGAGGATATAGTGCAGTACAGCAAATAAAAACAACTAGAAATATGCATTTGTTTCACAAATTCCAAAGCTGTGAACAAAAAGGTTCTTAGCTAATATATTTTGTATTGTTATCATACTCTCACATTCATGCAAACTTGCATTAAGATCATGATGACATTTGCCAAAGAGAAACACACAAAAGTCTGTTTGCTCCGTTTCTAATTTCTGCCCCAATATATATAACAATATTTTGACTGTGTATTATATTATGTCAAAGATTTCATTTTTAACAAAGGAAAATAAAGATGGGACAAGCTCAAGTTTCTTTACAGACTATGTTTTAATCAAAGATCAAATAACAGGGACAAACCATCCCAACATCTAGATGTACTGTATGTTTACCTTTTTGCTTTCTTTGGCAATATTATGCTGCTACCTCATAGCAATTTGGATTTTTAGTGGCTTTTTTTGCTGGCAAATTGACAAATACACACAATATAGGAATAAAAATTATCTGGTGTAGTTTATAGGATATTCTGATCAACATTTAATTTTATCTCAAATTATGCAATTACTTTATAAAATACCCATTGTTCAGCACTAAGGAATATAATGGGGATATATAAAACAATAAATAAATAACAATATATATCAATAAATATTATTCTATTTGGGGTGATTTAGATTAAGATATGTTAGAGTTTCTTAAACTGTTACCAATACCGGATATAATAATAACTTTATTTTATTGTTGGATTACAATCTTTTTTTTTAATTTACATAACAAACAAAATGTTATATCCAAAAAAGAACACAGTTCCAGTAGCAGTGTCAGGAAGCTTTAAGAAGTTGAGTCTGATTGTTGGAATGGTTATTTGTAAAATATTGGTTTTGTAATCAAGGGAACTACTTAAGGACATGAAGATGTATTAAAATAGTTAATATAGTACAATAATCAAAGGTTTGACTTATTAAGTTAAAGTGATTTATGTGTTACTGCACATTGAGTTGTGCTGTAAAATATATATTATATATATATATATATATATATATATATATATATATATATATATATATATATATATATATATATATATTGCCTCCACCTTCTAAACTTTAAAGAACTGAGTGGTAGTTTATAGGCCTAGAAACCCAACGTATACCATGTAGTGAATGTATGCTTTTTTGATTCGACCAACACTCTGTGTTTTTGTACACTCCATAACACTTCAATTATGCATTAGTGTTTAGCATTCATAATTCTGATCAGTAAAAGAAAACAATCAAAGTTGGATGAAGCCATAATTTACTGTAACTATTATATTACACATAATAATTTGACTAACCAAGATAGATGGGCACTTTACAGAAAAGCATTACATTCATATACAAACGTTGTAAAAACTGTAGATAAATATACTTTGTAAGTTATGGAGATTTGGCGACATTTTTATTGTTGCATTCTAACATTCTCAGCGTTACATAGAGAACATTTTTTATGTCCACCTGCAGTTTTTGAGTGAAGCCATCTTTTTTCCAGAATGTTAAAAGGGCAAAGGTAAAGAACTCTATCATCCCTGTGGTGACAGCTTGTCTGAACAAGGTTGTTTAATTAGCAACCTGCCAAGCTATATGATGGAAGATAATGTTAAGCCATTTTTTTTTTCCTTTTCTGTCTTCGACAAATCACAGTCTTTCCCATCATATGAAAAACACTTTGCTTTCATCAGCTGTTTAATGGATATTATGAATTTATTGTTCTCAGATGCAACATTTGCTTTGTTTCCTGTCTGGTCTAGTGCTGTATTGAGCAAATGGTTTGGAGCCTGAGTCGTCTTATGGCAGAGGTCACTTCCACACAGAGCCAGCCAAATTGTAAAGAAACACACATTATAATATACGTCTGAGGATTCAATATCAGTCTAAATGCCTTGTAGTTTACTTAAAATGCCATGGAATTGGATGAAATAGTTCAAGAATCGTGACCTTGTGTCTGTGCCTAATGCATTTGAATTTATGTGTGATGTCCCTTGGGATAGCCGAGTCCTGAATGATTCATCTACAGCATATTATGTGTGTTCAGGAACAGAACATTCCACCGTAATGATAAATACGAGGTGTATGTGTAATATATGCTACAAAATGGCAAGCTATACATCAGCACAAGCAAAAAGCAAAGGCAATACACACACTGTAGGAACTGCTTGTACTACATGGAATGATATTAACAGGGCTATATTCTATCAGAGTACCATCAAAGAATATATTATTCATAAACTCGTACCTCGCATTGCATTTCACATAAATGCAACGGATTGTGAAGCTTTATGGTTGCCATTCAGATTGTAAATGTGATGGATGCCTTTCAATTTTCAATTGATATTAATAGAGCATCCTATTACCTGGTGCGTTGTCAGATTATTAAGGCAGAATAATAATTCCGAGCAGCATTATATGTGCATGCAGTTTTTGGTATAACTGTGATTACCTGTTCAAGCCCCCATTCATATCAACCTAAGTCTTGCATTTATGAAATTCCATCCAGTGGTTTTCAGCTCTCCTGATTTAAAAGTAACTGTTTTGTGGCAAGTTAAAACGGTAACGTTCCGTCTTCTACCCAATACACAGTTAAAAAGCCTGTGTTCGGAACATGACGTAAAATAATTGCTAAGAGTCCACTTTTAATAGGTGAACCACATTAAAGTTCCAATTCAGAAAAGGATTAACCTTCTTAAACCCACTTCTTTTAGCTTTCCGACTAAAACACACTTACTGCCAAGCATACAGACGCTAACATATAGCATTTTACTCATGCAGTTACAGACCACACCAATGGTTATCCTGTTATACTGAATGTCCTTGTTCAAGGTTAGTGTCCCACAAAAGGGGTGTTGGAGATGTTTAACTCAATTGATGAAGAGATGATAAATCATTCTATACAATATAATTTAGGTATAATTTTGTTTTGCATTTGAAGTACATTCTTGAATTAATATCTTTAGAGAAGCTACACAAAAATTAACATAAATATACGGGTTTGTTCACCAAGAAGTCCAGTAGTCATTTGAATTACTGACTAGACTGGAATGAAGTAACATTCCCTCACATGCTAACACTCCCCAAACCCCTTGCAGATTCACTAAAATGCCTGTTTTTTTTTTCCTGTAAAGACACTGATTTTAATTAGTCAGAGTCATTTGCCTATTTTTTGTATCTGCATATGTTTTATTGCAAATAACTGCAACCAATCGTATATGGTGATTTAAAAAAAATGAACACATTTTATGAGTTACTTTTTTTCTAAATGTTGGAGACATCTGTTTAAATATTGCTTCTTCCAAAAATGATATTAAACTTCTAGTGTCTCTCTAGTTTGAACTAGATGTGTGTAGTTGGCTACATTTTCAAGTCTAGAAAAATAACTAAATGGTTCCTGGAATTGAATTAAAATATACATTTATTTTTATAATTTTTGATGCTGGATTTTGGAAACAAAATGTAAAATATATGCAGCATATGTTAAATAGAAAATGAATTCCAAATACAATATCAAAATACAAAAGTAAGTATTCGTCCTCATTATATGGAGAAGAGTTAGCTGGCACAATCTGTTTGGGAAAAAGTAAAGACTTTACTATAGCTTTTTGTTAACAACCCTTTAACATAAAATCAATGGACCAAATTTATAGTATAGAAGTAGCCACAAAAATAGCACTGACATCAAAGATTAGTGCTGTGAGATTTGGAATTTCAAGACTAACAACTCTACTGAGAGTTGAGCATGGCAGATGTTTGAGGCATGTGTGAATATAATATAAATGGAAAGAGTCTTAGATAAGCACCACTGGCCATGTGCAAAATGACAGTTTTGTTCAAAATCAGCTCTTCCACAAATGAAGCATCAGCCATTGTACTAGTTGTTGAGAACTAAGTTTAAGAAATCCTTACAAGGTAAGGTAGCTGTCTATTTTTTTTTGCATAACAGAAATAATAATGCTTTTTAACTACATGTCAAAACCATTTGATTCACTTGGGTCATTTATAGCCAACCTAGCAGAGGTAGATTAATTACCTGACAGATAAGGTACCATCCTACTGGATGGTTAAAGAAAAAATAATTAAGGACCGAATAACTAAACTTGGGGCAAGAATCCAGAGAATTTTGTGTATTTTTACAGGTTTAGCTAAGATTCATTTTTTTGGGGATTTAATGATAAGTTTTATAGCTTTGTATAATGTAATTCTACATTATTTCTACATAACATTGTTTTATGGCTATTAGATCATTCATATGGAAAAGGCAAGTGTGTGTGTGTGTTCCTGTCACGCGCACCGCCGCGGCACTTACCTCGGGTGCTCGCGGCGGTTCTCTCCATCCGCCCGATGACGCCGTGCGGTCACGTCGGGATCGCGGCTCCGCCCCCGCCGCGACCCGACGTCAGCAGAGCGTCACACGCGCCGCCGCGGCACGCGCCGCCGCGGCACGCGCCTCAGGCGATCGCGGCAGCGCGCCCGTCACTGCCACCGGCGCCGTACAAACAAGTCGGTGGCGCGGCTCCACCTCCGCCGCGACCCGACGTCGGCAGGATAGTCCTGCCTCCGCTACCTCGCTGGGGCATGTGCCTGCACGCCGAGGACGTGCAGGCAGATACCGGGACTGCAGATAGGGAGCCTGCCGCGGCCGCGATGACGTCATGCGGCGCACGCCGCGCACGCCACGCTACGTGACCACGCCGCGGCCTATCCGTGAGTACCTTCTCCTATTTAAACGCCATCTGTATTTCTCTCCTTTACCCGTTCAAAGTGTTTTGCTTTTTGGGCGTGCTGTTCTATCATATATATCTCTATTGCCTTGTGTACCGACCTTTGCCTGTTTTTTGACTACGTCTTTGCGCTGCCTGCCTACGACCCGGACCTGTTTATACCGTTTACGCTTGTGATCTGCCTGCCTCGACCTCGGTTACGTTTTTGACCTCGCTGCTTGCTGTTGCCCGTTATTCGGACTGTTTACTGGACCGTGCCTCACCCATATATCTGCATAGTTGGGTCCTCCTTCGCTCCCTAACCCTGTGACAATTTTGAACGGGTCACACATGGATCCCGCGGATATGGCACGGCTGCAAGCACGGCAGGACCTCCAAGACCAGCGTCTCGCCGCCCAGGCCGCTCAACTCCAATCCCTGGAACAAAAGGTCGACGCCATGACGGACCTGCTGCGTTCCCTGACATCACTTCCTACCGTGAGTTCCCCCCATCGCAGAGACACCTCACATGAGGACACGGGGGCCGTCGCACGGTTCCCTCTACCTGAAAAATATTCCGGGGATCCGAAGGAATGCCGTGGCTTCCTTAATCAATGTATGCTCCACTTCCGTAACCATCCCCAAGCGTTCCAGACGTCCTCAAAAAGGGTCTCGTTTATTATTTCGCTACTGAAAGGAGAAGCATTGCTGTGGGCATCTCCCCTTGTGGAGCAAGAATCATACCTCCTAGAGGATTGCCCCGCTTTTATGGAAGCCATACGTACTGTCTTTGACGCTCCAGGTCGTAAAGAGACCGCTGAGTCCTCACTGCTTGAACTTCACCAAGGCCGCAAAACCTTGGCTCAGTACACGGTGGAGTTCCGCACCCTAGCCCATGAGACCAACTGGGAGGAGGGCGCTCTCAAAGCCGCCTTCAAACGAGGCCTCAATGAGAAGATCAAGGACGCCCTCGTCTTCCACGATACCCCCACGGATCTCGAGGACCTCATTGCCCTGTGTCTACGAGTGGATAAACGTATCCAAGAAAGGATGAACGAAAACAACCGTGGAAGGAAAATAGGACCATTCTCCTCCGGTCTCGCAAGACCTCCGTCGGCTGCTCACCCCTCATCCGTTGCCGACGAACCCATGGAGATCGGGACCGTTCGTCGACTCTCCGAGGCTGAAAAGAAACACAGACGGACACAGGGGCTATGTCTGTACTGTGGCCAAGCCGACCATCTATTGCCCTCCTGTCCTACCAGGCCGGTAAAAGACAACGCTTAGGCTGTACCGGAGAAGGCACCCTAAGCACATATTGTGTTACTTCTCCTCCCGCTACTCGCTTGACGGTGCCCATCTCCATCCGCTGGGAGGATCGCGTTGTGAACACCAGCGCCTTCATAGATTCCGGAGCAGCGGGCATGTTCATGGATCACCAGTGGGTTAAGGAACACCACATACCACTTCGCACCAAAGAAGTGCCTTCTCTGGTGGCCTCCGTTGACGGCTCTCTTCTGGGATCAGGACTCGTGACACAGGAAACCATGCCTTTAACCCTATTGGTGGGGGTAACCCACCAGGAACAGCTCACGTTCGAGATCATCAAGTCTCCTCATGCCTCGATCATCCTGGGTCATCCCTGGCTACGTCAGCACAACCCACACATCGATTGGGCAAAAGGTGACATACTGGCATGGAGCAACCGATGCCAAGAGTCTTGTGTCGTGCCCTGTCGCCGACTCAATCTCGTCCTTGAGATCACACCCACAGATCCCAGAACCCTGGTTCCACAACACTACTGGGACTATTTGGATGTATTTTCCAAAAAAGATGCGGATAAACTGCCACCACATCGGCCCTATGATTGTGCCATCGAACTGTTGCCTGGGTCCAACCCACCAAGGGGGCGTACGTACCCACTCTCCGAACCGGAGAACAAAGCCCTAGAAAAATACATCAAAGAAAGCCTGGACAAAGGCTTCATTCGCCCATCCTCTTCACCTGCCGGGGCTGGATTTTTTTTTGTGGCCAAGAAAGAAGGCTCCTTAAGGCCATGCATCGATTACAGGGGTTTAAACCGTATCACGATTAAGAATAGGTATCCGCTTCCCCTCATCACAGAGATCTACGACCTCTTGAAAGGGGCTACCTATTTCACCAAATTGGATCTCAGGGGCGCCTACAATCTGATTCGCGTCAAGTCCGGGGACGAGTGGAAGACGGCCTTCAACACTCGCTTCGGGCACTATGAGTACAGGGTCATGCCCTTCGGGTTGTGCAACGCTCCTGCGGTCTTCCAGGCCTTCATTAACGACGTCTTCAGGGATATGCTCTTGTCCCACGTCATTGTATACTTGGACGACATCCTCGTCTATTCCCCTACGCTCGGCACACACCGGCGTCACGTAAAGGCCGTTCTGCAGAGGCTACGGGAGAACGGATTGTACGCCAAGGCCGAAAAATGCGTTTTCGAGAAGACCCGTTTGCCCTTCCTTGGGTACATCGTCTCCTCCGAAGGACTTCACATGGACCCTGCTAAACTCGAGGCCATAACCGCATGGCCCCTTCCACTCACACTCAAAGCCATCCAACGTTTCCTGGGCTTTGCCAATTATTACAGACGCTTCATCAGAAATTACGCTGCCATAGCTGCTCCTATCACCGCTATGACTAAAAAGGGAGTTGACCCGTCTCAGTGGACCACACAAGCCCGACAGGCGTTCGACCGTCTCAAACAGGCCTTCGTCTCAGCCCCCATATTACGACGGCCGGATCCTGCCAAACAGTATCTCTTAGAGGTTGATGCCTCCGAAACCGGGGCTGGGGCTGTGTTATCGCAACGAGACGACCAAACCACAAAATACCATCCCTGTGCCTTCTTTTCCAAGGGTTTCTCCGCAGCAGAACGGAATTATGACGTTGGAAACCGCGAACTCCTAGCCGTCAAAATGGCATTCGAGGAGTGGCGCCACCTGTTAGAAGGCACGGAACAACCTGTAGTCGTCATGACAGATCACAAGAATCTGCTGTACATAGAGAGCGCCAAGAGATTAAGTCCTCGACAAGCACGGTGGTCGCTTTTTTTTAACCGGTTTAATTTCTACATCACTTACAGACCGGGCTCCAAAAACGTCAAGGCCGACGCGCTCTCTAGACAACATGACAACCACAGAGACCAACAAACCAATGAGCCCATCATACCGTCCACACGCCTTATCGCTGGACTGTCCCTCCGTACGATGAGCAAAATCCGCATGTCTCAAGGGGCCATCCCGTCATCCGGACGTCCTCCTCCGGGTCGTCTCTACGTCCCTCCCAGTCTCCGTACGGACGTCCTTCACTGGGGACATAAGTCCTTTCTCGCAGGTCACTCTGGTTTTCGGAAGACAGACTACCTCATTCGGAAGTCGTTCTGGTGGCCATCCCTTGCAAAAGACATCCGAGCGTACCTTGCAGCCTGTCACACATGCGCATGCCAGAAGACCTCTCGGAGGCGACCTCAAGGTCTCTTGAACCCGCTTCCCATTCCTACGGTCCCATGGACACACGTGTCAATGGACTTCATAGTGGATCTACCCAAGTCACAAGGTAACACCACTGTCTTGGTGGTTGTCGACCGCTTCTCCAAACAAGCGCACTTCATCGCCTTACCTCGTCTACCTTCGTCTCTGCAACTGGCCGACGTCTTCCTCAACCACGTCGTCCGCCTTCACGGTCTCCCTCTCCATATGGTGTCTGATCGTGGTACACAATTTATATCCCGCTACTGGAGACACCTCTGTCATAAACTTGGCATACAGCACCATTTATCGTCGGCATATCATCCTCAGACCAATGGACAGACTGAAAAAACAAACCAAACACTCAAACAATACCTGAGGATGTTCAGCAATGAACGCCAAAACAACTGGACTTCTCTTCTCCCGCTCGCGGAAATGACATACAACAGTTCTCTTCATGAGTCCATCGGCTGTACCCCATTCTTTGCTGCCTTGGGCTATCATCCTGTCGTGTTGCCTCCTCCATCTTCCAGTTCCTCCTCCTCGGTGCCAGCAGTCGACAGCCGTGTGTCAGACATGGACAAACATTGGCAATACCTCCGGAAAGTTCTCCTGAAAGCCCAACATCGCTATAAACGGAGTGCTGACGCCAAGAGAACACCTCCTCCGGATTACCAAGTGGGTGACCGTGTCTGGTTATCGACGCGACACATTCGCTTACGCCAACCATCCAGATCTCTAGGTCCCCGTTTTATTGGTCCTTTCCGCATCCGTGCCAAGCTCAATGACGTGACGGTGTCCCTTGATCTGCCACCTGCCATGAAAATCCCTAGGTCCTTCCACGTCTCTTTATTGAAGCCGTGTGTGACCAACCGGTTCACCGTTCCCATTAAGAATCCTGCTCCCCTCGACATCCAGGGCCATGAAGAATACATCGTCGACAAGATCCTTGATTCCCGTAGGGTTCGCAACGGCATACAATACCTTGTGGCCTGGAAGGGGTACGGTCCTGAGGAACGGACTTGGGTGCCGGCTCGCTTCGTGCACGCTCCCCGTTGTGTTGCCCGTTTCCACGCGCTGTATCCCTTGCGTCCGGCCCCGTCGCGCTCGGTGCGCGCTCCTGGAGGGGGGGGTACTGTCACGCGCACCGCCGCGGCACTTACCTCGGGTGCTCGCGGCGGTTCTCTCCATCCGCCCGATGACGCCGTGCGGTCACGTCGGGATCGCGGCTCCGCCCCCGCCGCGACCCGACGTCAGCAGAGCGTCACACGCGCCGCCGCGGCACGCGCCGCCGCGGCACGCGCCTCAGGCGATCGCGGCAGCGCGCCCGTCACTGCCACCGGCGCCGTACAAACAAGTCGGTGGCGCGGCTCCACCTCCGCCGCGACCCGACGTCGGCAGGATAGTCCTGCCTCCGCTACCTCGCTGGGGCATGTGCCTGCACGCCGAGGACGTGCAGGCAGATACCGGGACTGCAGATAGGGAGCCTGCCGCGGCCGCGATGACGTCACGCGGCGCACGCCGCGCACGCCACGCTACGTGACCACGCCGCGGCCTATCCGTGAGTACCTTCTCCTATTTAAACGCCATCTGTATTTCTCTCCTTTACCCGTTCAAAGTGTTTTGCTTTTTGGGTGTGCTGTTCTATCATATATATCTCTATTGCCTTGTGTACCGACCTTTGCCTGTTTTTTGACTACGTCTTTGCGCTGCCTGCCTACGACCCGGACCTGTTTATACCGTTTACGCTTGTGATCTGCCTGCCTCGACCTCGGTTACGTTTTTGACCTCGCTGCTTGCTGTTGCCCGTTATTCGGACTGTTTACTGGACCGTGCCTCACCCATATATCTGCATAGTTGGGTCCTCCTTCGCTCCCTAACCCTGTGACAGTTCCCAGCCCTACTGTCCAAAAGGAAAATTGATGCCAATAAATACGTGATGACTAAAACATAATGCAATATCACCCTTTTTACTTATTACTGCATATTGCATTAATTTACAAGGTTCAATAACTTGTGGGAATACTGCTTTCATGATGAGTTATTTCAGGTTCTGTTGAGCATAATTTATTTTAAAGTCTTACAGAACAGACTATGCTTTTGGTGTAATATAGCCCTCCGCGATAGATCGTATTGTTTTGAAATATGATTTTTTTGGGGGGGTCTAAAATCTCTGCTAAAACCTTATCTGTAAATGTATGGAACTATGGCTTTTCATATATGGATTGCGGACATTAAATACTATACTTTCAGCCACAAAAGTTAGACTATATATTGATCCCGTGGGAGTGATCAAAGGCTTGGGGGGGCACAGGTTGGCTGTGCTGCTCTGGGCAGACAGTAGCAGTGCCCCCGCGATCACAACAATTGTGGGGGAAACGTGGGGGCATTTTTTGGGGATGACGTACCAGGTACGTCACAAAACAGCTGAGCCCACTGTGGCATGGCGTTCCTGGTACGTCACCAAATGCAAACGGGTTAAATGTAGATCAGTAAACAATAAGGACACAGAGAGGACAGAAAATGAGTAAATGTCACAGATATCAACATAGATCTCAGACATTGGGCCCATGGGAGGAGGAAGGACACAATTAAAAAAAAAATAGGAAAAATGGATATGGGGAGAAAGAAGAGGTAAAATGTACAATGGGAATGGGGAAAGACAGGTCCTATGGAAAGAGCTAATTTGTTTGGACATGGATACCAGTAATAACATTGGTTACCTGAGAACAGGTGTTCAGGTGTGCGGACTAGTTCTCTGGCGCCCCCCTCGAAAAAGAAAGGGAATAAATCTAGTTTTAATTAGAGATTATTTAACAAGCACAATAATATATAACTGGTAATAATAATGTACCTGCCCTGGTGTCCACATTGAAATTGACCAGAACCCAGATTACACACACAAATTACAGCCCAGCGCGAGCCATCTTTGTCCCCAAACAGCCCTGCGTGAGCCATCTTTGTCCCCAAACACCCTGCCTGTGCCATCTTTGTCCCATAAACACCCTGCCTGTGCCATCTTTGTTCCATAAACTCCCTGCTTGTGCCATCTTTGTCCCATAAACACCCTGCCCGTGCCATCTTGGTCCCCAAAGCTCAAACACCCTGCTTGTGCAATCTTTGCCTTTCATCAAATCACTTATACATCTATCATTCACACAAAACACTTATTGTCAGGGTCCGCTTTTTCGCTGCCTGGACCATGGCTTTTTCTTATACATGTGGTATATAAATCTGCTACCTTTAGTGGCCACCCCTCCACCATCTGGAGCACTCAGAACTTATTACCTGAGTTGAGCCCTAATCATTCCATCCAGCTGCACCTTGTTTCTGGGATTGAATCCTGGCTACTTCATCCAGCTCTGCCCTTCAGTCAGGGCCTTTGTATTGAAGTCTGTGGACCTTTCTGCTGTGGCTCTGCACCTGTACCGTTCCTGGTTACCTGCTTTGTGTCCTGATCAAGTTGGTTCCATGCCTTTCGTACCCTTCCAAGTGGGCTCCGTGCCTTTCGTACCTTTCCAAGTGGGCTCTGTGCATTTCGTGCCCTTCCAAGTGGGCTCTGTGCCTCTCGTGCCCTTCCAAGTGGGCTCCGTGCCTCTCGTGCCCTTCCAAGTGGGCTCCGTGCCTCTCGTGCCCTTCCAAGTGGGCTCCGTGCCTTTCGTGCCCTTCCAAGTGGGCTCCATACCTTTCGTGCCCTTCCAAGTGGGCTCTCTGCCTTTTGTGTCCTTCCAAGTGGGCTCTCTGCCTTTCGTGCCCTTCCAAGTGGGCTCCCTGCCAAAAGACTTATTACCGGTATTTATTTATCATGCCATACGTCCGGTTTCTTGCTTACAGACTATATTACCCTTATTTGGTTGTCCTGTCATATACATATAATACATGGCACTACCTAGATTTCTGCTTGTGGTGTCTTTGTATAATCATGCATCGTGGGCTACAGACCGAACCCCAAGTATCCCCTGCACATGGGCTCCTACCCAATCTGATTACCCGAGTCCTGACACTTATACAGTCACTTCTTCAATCTGTCATTTACACAATTCCTTCACACAATTATTCATTCTCTCTCTCATTCACACAAATCATTTACACTTATTCATTAATGCAATCTCACCAGTCATCCACACATTAATTCATTTATTCTCTAATTCATTCACACAATTCATCCACACATTAATTTATTCTCTCTCATTTACACAATTTATCCACACATTAATTTATACTCTCACTCATTCACACAATTCATACAGACATTAATTCATTTATTCTCTCACACATTCACAAAATTCATCCACATATCAATTCATTCATCCTCACGCATTCACACAATTCATCCACACAATTCATCCACACATTAATTCATTAATTCTCTTAGTCATTCTCACTCTTTCTTTCAAGATTCTTACAACCTCCCTTTCTCACAATCTCCTCCCCCTTCTCACTATATAACCCCCTTCTTACTAACTACCCCCTCCCTCCTTTTGCAGTTCACTTACCCTGGTGAAGTTCTGTTGTTGAAACGCGAGGCCTGTCTCTCTGTCTTGCTGCGTTGCGCGCAGCTTCACTGCTGAGCGTCGGAATATGATGTCATATTCCAGCGCTCATCATGAAGCACCGCGACAGAGGCCTTGAGCTCCCACCACCGCAGTCAGGGCAGAGGTAGGGAGCTGAGGAGACAAAGGGGCGCCGAGCGGTTGCTAAAAACTTTTTCATGTGCAACCTCTCGGTGCCCCTCTCTCCTCTCCCTGCCACCTCAGTGTTGGTGATGGGAAGGCCACACAGCTCGCACACCCCTAAGGTCAGCCCTGCCTGAGAACAAAGGATTTGTCTATATGATCTTGGAAATATGTTTGTATAACCAACTAAAACCTATACATGTTAATTATTTGGTAATATCTCATATTAATGCTGGAAACAATTTGCTAATATTCTTCTCCCTACATATAGTATAGGCCAAAAAGTAAAATTTTAAAGTGTTCAAATCTAATTCAAGCAGGTATCACGCAACATAACCTAGATGTCAGTTAATGGGCTGTACAATGGCTGCATTCTGCACTGATTAATATTTAGGTTCCTGCGCTGCACCATAGGATTTTTTCATGATCCATTCACAATTACTTTAAAATGCACATCACTCTCATTACACCAATTCTTAACTTCTGTGTATTCCAAGCAACTCCATTAAACAGAAGCTACATCTACATAGAAAGACCCAATAGAGGTTGAAGATATCATCATCATCAAGGAAGTAAGAGACAGCTGGTCTGCTTAAAAACAATTTGAAGCAAAGATCACATCTGTTTGTTGCAATGTAAAATTATAGGAGTATAAAATAATACCGTCCATCAGCAAATGTTAAAACTTAAATACTTGTCTGCTAGGAATTCCACAAGATATTACAAAGCCCTAGACAAACTGGAAGATTGTGATGTATAAAAAAACGATGTGTAAAGAAAATAAGCACAGCTGGGTGGGAGACTAATCTGAACTGGGCCCTTCACGTAAAATCAAATCTGACGAACTCAATCTTGTCCCCTGCGAGCTTAAATCCAGAGCAGAATTGCTTAAAATTCAGCACCATATCATTCATAACTCAGAGGGGTCTCGGGAAGTATGTGAGAGGTGAATAAAATACAATTCACCTTGTTAACTGTACCTAAAGAAAACAGCTTGCAGATTTAGGTAAAGAACCTTGAGATGTTAATTCTGTTATATTGTGGGGGAAAAATCTTATTAGATAACAGATGTACTATATCACTACATAACTCCTTAATTGAATACTATTAGATAAATTAGGCATTCTATTACCCAAGTGGTTAAAATGTGACTAATACAGATCATGTTATTAAAAAGTAAATAATAATAACAATAATAGTTTACATAAGTATACAGATGGTGTCCAGTGAATAAAATGGATTAAACAAAGTTTCAAAGCAAAGAAATTATGCACAACTGCATATCCTTGGTCTAGAACTAAAATATTAGTTTGAACAATATTACATTTACAGAAATTTCTCATCATTTTTGCATAGATTTTTTTATATATATATATAAACACATTTCTTATATTTACTCCATTTACTCTGGTTTACAAAGCAAAACATTCCAAACTTCATATCATGTAATTTTTCTAAAAAAAATCCCATTTGTAGGTAGGCAATTCATCTCCCAAAGCACAATTCCATAAAAAAAACTATTGCTAACTGCTCAAATGTTTGTACATATTTAGTGACAGTATCTCATAATTACAGCAAAGTACACATCCATGTATTAACCACTCCTTGTTGAAGATCAAGGGGAAATATCTATTTCTTATTAACATGGATCTTTACCACAATAGAAGCTTATTACAGATATGCTATAACCAGTTTGCTGATGATTGATTTGATGTTGTGTTAAATCTAAATTCAGAGAAGCATATTACGCATACAACAAGTACGTAAGTCTCTTATTTTGCAATGCCACATTAAATGTGTTAACACTCAAAGGGTTAAAAAAAAATCACTGGTTTACTGCGTTTTCACTGTGTGCTTGCTGGTTGTTTACATTTTCCACATTCTTACACGTGTCTTATTGATTCTAGACAAAGTTTTGAATGGTCTCAAATGTACATGTCAGACTGTGTCCATTACAATTGTACCAATACTCTTCACCCATTAAATTGCTTAGTATAAGCATTATTAATGTAGCTTTTAAATGGATTAACCTGTTTATTTAAGCCCCTCACATTGAGGGAAGTACATTTAAGTAGTGTATCAGACATACGGTTCTAATAGGCAGGAGGAAAGCAGCAATACACATAGTACGAGTACATCCACAGAAACACAGTGAACAGAACCATGAACCATAAAAATAAAACCAAGTGGGGCAAGCAGGTGCCCGATGTAAGCACATCGAATCGTGAGCCAAGCGACCATGCCAGTGGTCGAGACCCTAAGACCTAGCCCCGTAGGGCAAGGTGGGTAGGCTCTGGTGGGGTAACGTGGAAAAAGAAGTGTAAAGTGGTGAAACGAAGGAAATCAATAAAGAGACAGAAGAGAGGTAAATAACGCGGTGCAGGAGCACCCTCTCCGTAAGTAAAAAGAGAGAAGACAGAAAACCACGGAAAAGAGAAAAAAGAAGGAACACAAGGTAGGACAATGCATGTGTGTGACGGTGAAGATCGTGTAATATAGATAGATATAGATATAACCCCCTGGACAGAGAGTGGACGAGTGCCTGGAAACCCTCGGCCATGACGTGTGGTGTGATGTGCAACTCTATATGGGGACATACATCCCCGTGGGTATGGAGAAGAAATCCCCAAGAGCACGGTGGAGGGAAGAAAAGAGAAAAAAGAAAAGAAAAAAGGTATGTCTGTGTGGTGCATGAGTTGTCTGGCTAGGTTGTAGCCGATGAGTGAGAGATGCACAGATACATGAAGTACAAATCAAGATCAGGCAACATAACCCATAACCCTGCATCCAAAGCGATGTACAATAAAAAGGTGCAAAATAAGAACAATACTAAAGTAAAAGTGCGACAGCACAGTAAAATAGAAGCGCGGGTGCGAGAGAGGCTCGGAGGCAAAAACCAGCAGGTGAAAAGCATACCGAACACTCACACCTGTAAACGCGAAAAAAAAAAAAAAAAAAAAAAATTGAGGGCAAATAAAAAGTCACCTTAAACGTACAACATAGTCCACTCGAAGCAAGTCATCTGTAGTCATCCTATAACGAAGAGCCGACTGACATCCAGGGGGTGTCGATAGAGATGATGGGAAAACCTAGGTGGCTGGCAACTTCTGGCGCTTATTGCGACGAGGCCTGGGGGACCAATCCGTAGCAGGATCACGGAGCGGAGCGAAGATCGGGCAGGTGGCTTCCCAATCCGGGATAACCAGGTGCGGCAGGTGAAGATCTTGCAGGAAGCGGGGGACATCGGCAGCCTGCCGAAGCACAAAAGTGTCGCCGTCCCGTCGGGCGATAAGGGCAAAGGGGAACCCCCATTGGTAGGGGATGGAGGCCTCCCTGAGAGCGGTAGTAAGGGGCTTGAGAACGCGCCGGGTCTGCAGCGTAGTTGGGGACAGGTCTGGGAAGATAGAGATGGGATTACCATCCCAGGTGAGACTCACCCGCATTCTACAGGCTTTCAGGATACTCTCCTTTAGGGGGAAGTCCTGGAGGCGGCAGATGATATCCCTTGGAGGACTGTTAGCGTCGCCCCTGGACTGCAATGCTCGGTGCGCCCTGTCAAAAAGGATCTGGGTATCAGCAGGCCTTTGCAGGGCGTCATTGAAGATATTTTGGAGCGTGAGTGCGATGTCAGGTGGAAGAACCGATTCAGGAACTCCTCGCACGCGCAGGTTATTCCGGCGACCTCGGTTATCGAGGTCCTCAATCTTGCGGGCGAGAAGCCGGAGTGTAGTGGTCTGGTCCGACATCTGAGAGGTGACAGTATCAACCGTAGTGATAATCTTAGCATTGTCATGCTCAACAGCGGCCACGCGGTCGCCCAATTGTTGCACGTCCGCTTTAATTTCAGCCAGAGTATCACGTATGCCCTGCGTAGCCTTCTCTATCAAAGGAATCATCTCCGATTTCGTAGGGAGACGACGCAGAGCGTCTTGCAGAGCGAGTTCGTGAAGCGGCGGGTCAATACAGGAGTCTTCGGCTCCCTCCTCATGGGAACTGGCGGGTGACGGCGCCATCTTGGGGAATGAGTCCCGAGAATCTTGATCCTGGGCCGCGTGGAAAAACGCACGCACCGAGGTGGTAGGTTGCTTATCCCTACTCCCCTGTGGTTTCGGGGTCCCGGGAAGCTTGGTGTGCTTGCCCATGGTAGCATAAAACGTGGTTTTTTAAACAATACGGAGAAGGTCCTGCAGAGCTCAAGGCTTAGGCAGCCATCTTGGTCGGCTGGTAACCACGCCCCCCTAAATGGATTAACCTGTTGATCCTCTTATCCTGCTTTTTTTTTATTATTCTTTAAAATTAAAGTACCAGTAAACGTAAGAGGTTTTTCAATACTCACAAAATTTTGAGAAAGCAACTTACACTTTAGATTTTGCAAGCTGTTTTCTCAGGGCTACTGGCACTGCTTGCTTGCAGACAGTCACTACCAGTCATTCACTACTTGTCCAGTGAGTTATGAAATGTGTATAATGATTAGTAGAGTATTCCATCCCTCATAGACAGCAGCTGATTTGTTCTGATTTTGTAAGGGTGGAGGTGGAAGAGGGAAAATAACATCAGCTCATTTCTAGTGTATAAAGAGTTATCAATAATGTAGATTTAAACCCTTTGCTTGCAATGTAAGCAATCAGGTATACATGATTTTGACATCAAAGCAATTTAGTATTGAAGGTACAAATTTGCATTTTCTACTTTTACTACAGAAAAAAGCATACATTCACAAAATTTCAAGGCTGTAAATAGACATGTTAAGAACGTATCACTAAAAATATTTTTTTCTAAATGTGGCCATGTTGAATGAACTATTTCTCAGAGAACAGGCAAAATATTTTGCAAGGATAAGTACTGAATATTACTTCACTTGTTTTGTATCACTTGCATCACTTTTTATGAACATTTACAGCTCATGAATACTGTTCAGCCTGTTTCAGTCAAAAATATGTTTTCTTTAAGGTTAGAACTAACAATTCCTATTACAAAGATTTTTGTTTCATTAATGGTCTGGCATGCAGTCCTACGTCAGGTGATTTTTATCTAGTCGAACAAACAGCTGCTTTGAATTTTAAGGCCGGAAATGTAATTGTCGAGGAAATCTGTATCCATCACCTCATTTCACTCTTTAATAAATTGTTACCCTCAATACATTTGCTTAACCCAACTTTACTATTAGTATTGTTGATTTATATAGCACTTTCCATTCAAATCACTGTATAGTTTGTGAACATTTTGCTACAAGCTGTGCATCACATAACGATATATAGTAACAGAAACAAAAGCTGAGGAAGGCGCTACTCAAACCAGCCTACAATGAAGGAGGTGACAATGCAAATGTTTCATAAGACAGTCTAAAAAAATTTGTACAGGGATGCGCACACACTTATAAATGGGATGTACATGGAGAAAAATAATCTTATGTTTGAACCGCTTGTTTAAACAAAGGAATGCAAACAGAGCTTCTATTAGGCTAAGCTAATGAGCTAATCACTATGCTATCAGACCTCACCCTAAACATTATTGAACTTTCAATTAAATTAATAAAAAAGGGGTCTCAAGGTGCTAGCATACTTGTTTTTGGTTGTTAATTTTTTATATCTGGACTTCTCAGATATTATTTGAAATAAACGGTGTGCTAGCCAGTCAAAAGCAAACACAATCGGTTCCACGTCAGGAACTTACAGAGGAGATGTGACATAGACCTTAATGTAGGTTTAAAAATGGCATGGCAAGGTTATATGAAAGGCTATATATTCTTGAAGGGTGAGATGGTCAGGGGTTTTCCAGAACATTTTTTTTTCAACCCCCTGACTTTATAAATAATAATGTACGGAAACATAGCATTGCAGGTATAGAGCAACTAGAAATCACATAAAAACTCAGCAATAAAGGTATAGATAAAACCCCCTAAATTACAGGCATATATCACAGATCGCACACCCCAAATCCAGCGTCCACATTGCCCACATAAAACCTGACCAGCACACAAATTACACACACATAGGACATGCCATCTTTGTCCCCAAACAGCCCAGCATGAGTCAGCATTGTTCCCAAACAGCCGAGAGTACGCCATCTTTGTCCCATAAACACGCTACCTGTGCCATCTTTGTCCCATAAACACCCTGCCTGTGCCATTATACACTATTAACCAAATCCTCAGTGATTGGATGACATGTATATTATATAGTTACTGTAAATTAGTAGAATGTCTCTAAAGTTTCTTCAGACATTAACGTATACATTATACAGGGCCAGGACAGCCCATTTAGTAACCTCCGGTATTGATTTTTTGAAATTTAGAAGGAAATTAAGTTTTAATAAGGAGAAACTACATGATATTTATGAAACAATCATATCCACATCCTGTGCTGGATTGATACTTTAAAGAACTGTTTCATAATTAGATTAGATTCAATGTAATTCTTTGCAACCCTAACATAGCCACCCTTAAATATAAAAAATGTGTAAAGTATTTTGTTATGATAGAACTATGGTTCCCAATAGGAAATAGCATAGTAAATTTAATTACAGAGAATATTAAAAATCCACACTAATAATTCATGCTAATAAATCTTGTTCTAGACAACAGAGCTGGCAACCAGTCAATCAATGTTTCATACTCTAGTACATGGCGGACTTAAAAGCTAGTATGTCCTGTTCAAAGACTTCCATACTTTAAGTAATTAGGATAGTCCTAGCATTTTCATACACTGTATGACCAAAAGTATGTGGACACTTGACCATCACAAATACAAGCTGTTGGGCATTATTATGGTGTTGCCGTCCATCCACTTTTCTGCATACTTCATTATCCTGAGGATTTCCACAAGATTTTGAACTGTTTCTGTGGGATTGAGAATTTGTGCCCAATCATTCAAAAAAAAAAAACAGGTCAGGCAGTGATGTTGGACAAATTTATCCTAAAAAACAGATAAGCAAAATTAGGAAATAATAATAGCAATAGATATTCCAACTAGTTCTTACCTCCACCCACAATCTCTGTTTTACAGTCACATACATCAAGGCAAATCTAGAGCAATTCAGTTAAGTGCTATATTTGTAGAAATCAACAGAGACATAAAGATTGTTTTTTTTCCCCTGCTGATTGCTTGAAGTTCAGCAATTTGCTTTGCACTAGGATTGTGCTTTGATAAATATGGACCTACATGTTTTAAAAATCAATGCACGGAGCAGATGTTCCAAGTATTAAAAAAAAGTGAAGGCTTTGTCTTTACCTGCTTCCTTTATAAATAATGAGATTAAAAGTGGTGTATATAGCTTGTTATTTTTCTCTGGATAAAGAAATAAAGGTGCTTAAAAAGTAAAACTTGATTTGGTTTTAATGTACTGGGTAACTATATACTAGTATATATGTTTATAAAGCTGATAGTCTGGGCTTGATTAATCTTGCAGCATAACTACATTTGTTTTAATGTATGTTAGTTTATGTGTCCATCGGGCCTGGATTTGCCATTGGCCAATCTGGGCATATGTCCTGTGGGCAAGAACCTTATGGAGCTTCCCATGTAACTTTACAATGATTCATATGGCAGGTCTTGCCCTTTAGTGTGTGTGACCATTTTATTAGCCACTAGCCTTAAAGAGCCATGGCAGATTTTAACCCTTTTTCTCTCCCTCCCTTCTTTCTTTCTTTCTTTATTTCCTTCCTTCTCTTTCCTTCTTTCCTTCCTTCATCTTACTTCTCTTTCCCTTCCCTCAGTCTTTTACTCCGCATTTTTTCATCTCTTTTCCCATTCTCTCTCTCTCTTTTGTCTCCTTTCTTCTCCCTCTGCTCTTTTTTTCTTCTCTCTGTTTTATTTAGTTTATTCTTCCTCCAACACGCAGTATTATCCAACAGTCCTTAAAATGACACACCAGTGTCCAGGGAGCCCCCTAAACAATCAATGTGTATTAAAATATTTAAGTATTCCCAAATGCATGTGTAAAGTATATACCTTAGCAGAAGCTATAGAGCTGCAACTTCCCACTCCTCAGTGATCTAATTTTATACCACTGAAAGTTGCTAAACACATCTCCTGCACACAAAAGGTGCTGGGGGAATCGGCAAAATAATGGTTTGACGATGTAAATGTAAAGGCACCTCTCAGCTATCATATGTATTGTAGTGGTCATCATGACTGGAATGCCCCTTTAACCCCGTTCATAAACTAAAGACCAAGAAAAAATTTTCGTCATCGTTACTTTGTTTGTTAAACCATGATTCCCCTTTTCCATATCTAATCGACACATAATTGTGTTCTTTTAAAATCATAGAAATACATAAAACATAATAATCATTAGTGATTATAGATTACATTTTTTAAATCTTGCTTAGATTTCCTTCAATACTATAGATGTCACAGCTAAACAATGGCCCAATTTATGTTTAGCAACATCTCCTGATTACAGTCCCCCATATAGGTACATTTTTTTTTTTTTTTATTCCAGAAGGCCAGATCCATGGTTTACACACTACCCCAATATGATATATTTGTAATGCTTTTTACTAGAGGACACTTTTTTTTACTCTGAAATTATATATATTTTATACTTTATTTTATTATTTCCATTATTTGTATTTATTTCATTCATAGTTATATATTATAACGTTTGCCCTTATTTTTCCGGAAGAGGAAAAACTATTTTGCTCCCTCTACTCCTTCATATACACTATATGGAAAACAGTATTGGGACATCTGACCACTACAGCAACAGGAAGTTTGATAACATTGCATCTAAATTACAAAGACATTATTATGAAGCTGGTTCCCACTTTGCAGCTATAATGGCTTCCACTCTACTGGGACAGCTTTCCACAAAGAATTTTTGATCCAGTAGAGCATTTGCTAACAATCTCCATTCCTGTTCATCCCAAAGGTGTTCCCTGGGGTTGAAGTCAGGGCTCTGTGGGGGCCAGTTAAGTTTTTCCACGGCAAACTCATTCAACCATGTCTTTATGGACTTTGCTTTGTGAACCACTATACTGACAAAAGTATTGCGACTTACCTCTTAATCATTGAAATCAGGGTTTGGACTAGGCCCCTTACTTTGAGTGAAGGAAATTGTAATGCTTCAGCTATGCTTCCAACTTTTTGGGAATATTTGGGGGGGACCCTTTTCTAGCCCAGTATGACTGTGTCCCAGTGCAAACACCAAGGTTGTTTGTGGTAATAACAATATGATAAACAAGCATGGCTCCATAGACCTGCTTTGGATATTGTAATAATTGCAATTGGCTATCAGGGGGAGCAATGGGAGAGCCCAGCAAGGTCTTTATAGAGTCTCCCTTTCCTCTTTTTTCTATTATTTGCCAATCTGACATAGTTTTAGTAACTATGCTTTTGAACTTTTGGTCAACCCATGTAAATTTCCTGCTACAATATTTTTTGCCAACTCACAAACACTCACATATAGACTCCAATGTTGATACGTAACATTAATAGGCATATAATTAAAACTCAACCTGTCCAAATTACCAAAAACAACAGCTATGTCTTAATCAAAGCCCATTTATTGGTTATATACTAGATAAAACACATTTGTAGGAATGCTCAAAATAAAACAGGGAAGTTTAATTTATAAGTTTGAGAAACATTTTTTATGTCTAGAGGAGTATACTTCAATTGTACACTACTGACCTATAAATCTAAAAAGACTACTTTCAATACAGAAGTAATGATGCATTGGAATAATTGTCTGTTTAAAATACACTATGCAAATTGGTACTTCTTCAAGCAAATAATAACTCCCTGTGATACATTCTGAACATTATTTTAGTTAAGAATTTACAAACTCTATATAAATAAATTCTTTCTGTAATAAGTATCATTGTTAACTTAAATAATAGTTTCCACATACAAGTGTTGTCTTGAGTCAATAATTAAAAACTCCCTAACGGAACAGTCTCTTCATTAATATTTCCAAAGCACTCTATGCAACATAATGAAAAATAAGCTCTATTCTCTATTCTAATTATTCATTAAAACTGAAAGTGTAAGACTGAACAAGCCAGTTGCATTGCTATAACATGAATACTGAAAATTAAGTGTTGTCCAGCATTTTAATAGATAAACAGATAGCTTTTCCTACATAAGTTTGCTTGTAAAGCGATTAACATGCACTAATATCACCTTTTTAGGGATTTTTTTAATCTTATATCGGGACTAGCTCTAAGATTCCTAGCTTTTAATGTTAACCCAGAAGAACCATGCCTCTGGCACTCTCGTATTTCAAGCACTTGTTTGCTAAAACAGGAAAGAATCTCATGGTAGCCTTCTGACAAGCCTAGCACCTGAGGTCAGTCCTGTTTACTGTAACTATTAAGCTGGAAATAAAAACGGTCAGGATATCATCGTTCATGAGGCTCATCTGGAATTTCGAGCTCTAAAAATGGTCACATATTAATATACTACAATATCTAGGTCACAAAATGTAAATTTGTTCATGAGTTATGGTCCCTGGTGGGCACCTACATTTTTCAGCCTTTTTATAATCGCTTATAGTTGTTTTATATGTTTTATAATCGCGCATAGTTGTTTTATATGTTTAATTTTATGTAGCAAGTTTTTTTTTTCTTGGTAAAATAAGTTTTATTACTAGGCCAACTCTACGATTAAGCTCCCTATGTGGGAGATGCTTTAGGCATTTTCCCCCTGTTCCTGTCTTCAATTATAAAGGACTAAATAAAAGCTGATTTTTAACTTCACATCCTAGTTTTCTGGTTGTAGTTTAGGGGGTGTCATCCTGTTATTTCTGACATAAGTAACTTATTTTTGACATCTTCATGTCCTCACCTTGATCTGAAATTGCATTCTTCTCGCAGGTCTCTCTATAGAAGTGACAGGAAAGTTATTCTTCTGGACCTAAATCCCTCAGCCTTTCTTTCATTTCCTGATCCTAGACTATTCCAATGTTTGGTGGGTATGATGATATTACAGGCCTTAACCCCTTAATGACAAAGCCCATACATGTACGGGCTCAAAATGCATTGTTTTCAATGGGTTTTGGGACCGCCTATTGTCCTTAAGGGGTTAAAAAGCCATCACATGATTTCCACCCACCTTCATTATGTGCCACGCTCTGTAAATGTGTTATCATGTGGCTAGTTTTACCGATTCAGACCAGTAATTAAGTATGCTGTAGCCTAAAAATCCACCATTTTACAAAGCAAGCCTTGTGTATATATGTGTCATTTTATTAATGAAAAACTAACAATGTATTTACAAATAAAAGCTAAGTGAGGTAGAAGTTTTATACTTGGATACAGATTTTAGATCTGTCTACTTTTGCAAATATAGCTCAAAGGCCATCTTTTTCCTCATGGATGACTAAAAAAGCATAAAAAGTTTAGTTAAAGACAATTAAAGTTAAAGATTAGTTAAAGACAAAATTTTAATCATACATAAACATGTACAGCTATGGTTCAGGACATTTAGCTCAGTCTGATTTGTGAGCTGCATCTATATATATTTGGTAGCTGTTTCTTTTATTGAAATAAAATCAATAGTTTTCATATGATACAACATGTATAGCTGTTTACAATGCCTGACGTTTTTTTTTTTTATTTGAAAATCAATTTATTTTTTACAGTGTAGCCAATAACTCACAAGTCTCTGTAAGTTATATTATACTAGAAGTAGTCACTTTTAAGTGCAATGTTCTTATTTTCTTCCTGTAATTACCATCATGTAGATCTGTGTGGGCACATCATGGAATCCGTTCAATATATCATTGTTTTTTATTGCAAGGGAAAAAAATGAACGTTTTTCAAGTAGGTTCGAGGCACCTCATTGAGCGACTCAGCTACAGCAATCCCAACAACTCACAGAGTACAAAATAGGTTCTCACACATATCCTTTGGGTCTTCTGGAATTTAGTCGGGAAAAATGTCAGTAATTGGAAATGTACTGATAAACATCAAACTGTAAAAGGTGGGCCTCACACTTAAGCTCCCACAGGAGCACCGATGACTGCAAAGGCCTAAAAGTTTCCACAGGGACGGGAAAGTGCTCTTTCCTATATTTTTAGAGATGGGATATTTTGTTTTCTAGTTTCACCAAGGACTACATAAATGTTATGTTCTTACACTGATTTAATGTGCCAGATGGTTTTTATCTGTTGCCAATTTCTATGTTTCTGGACACAACTTTTTTAAAAGAAAAAAAAGATTACTTGGACACGTTTCTTTCCCTATTTAAAGAAAACTGAAATCTGTGCATGTTTCATATGCATTTTATAATGTGCATGTTTAGATGTGAGCCTATTGTCATGTGTATATAACTGTAACTAAATCAATGGCCGAAATAGATACATTTCGTTAGGTAGACGCGGGGTCTTCTGTTAACTGTTCTTTTGCTGGACTCCTCAGTGCTGAACTAGACAACACTAGTCAGCACTGAGGAGTCCAGCAAAAGAACAGTTAACAGAAGACCCCTCGTCGAGTACGCATGGTGAATGGTTTCATTAACTATCCACCATTCCATTTTTGTTAGGAATGAGAGACATTTCACCCAGAAAAGTAGGGATAGCGGCACAAACTAATCCCTCCAATGGGCATTACCACCTCTTTAAGCACGTTGTCTAAAAGTGTTATAGACACTACATCACAGTTCAATTGGTAACTGGCCATTTAACCTTTATTTCTAACCTTTTTAACTGTCTATAACACAGCTCTGATATTTTTCTTTCTACATATAAATGATCATAAAAACAGCAGATGTCAAAATGTTATGACAGGAAGGATGTTGAACCGGCTACAATAAATATATTTGTTGCACTAACCACTTCCCATGAGTGCGTATTTATTTCTCTGCTTCATTGTTCACTAGTTGTGAGATACCGGCAGCAGGATAACATTAGGAGCTTTACTTATCCAGTGACCTGAGCTGATAGCTCAATCTACTGTCAAACAGCGTTTGAAAGAACCAAGACAGTGATTTTACGTAAGTATTGCATGTACATGCTGGTAACTTGTGCTGATATATGTTATTACCCTTGATGCTGGCATTGCTGACATAATTAGGCAATGTGTGTGATGGAAATATGCCTCTACCCAAATGATAGTGCTTCTAAATCTATGTTAATTGTTCCATTATTGTGCTAATGATAATAACATTCAAAATATGTGAATGCCAACGTCTTGTAACGCAAACTAAAATATATATATTGCCTTTGACTATGAAATTGGGCCACATGTGAGTCTTACAGATCCCATCAGAGCTTTGTTGAATGGTCTTGTGATAGATATTTCATTTCCTCTCTGGTTATCTTTAACACTCAATTTCGGGAATTTTATTTCTATTTATTTTTATACATATTTTTATTTCATTTTATTTCTTACGCTATGTGTGTTTTTTAATGTAATGAGTCTTTGGGCTTAGCTTAAATATTCAGTAACTGGTGAATAGTTAAAGTTTATAGCCTAGCTCAGATATATTTCAGTCAAGTAGTACTAGACAATGACAGTAGAATGGGCCCTGTTAGATTTGTCCCGGTCCACTGTAAGTTGAGCCACAAAGCAGTAGATCACGCACACTCAAAAATTGGGCCAAAGAGTGCTGAAGTATGTGGCGCGTAAAAATTGCCCGTAGCATCACTCACTGCAGAGTCCCAAACTACCTCTTGGGATTCCATGGCTGCGCTGCTGTACGCAGTTGAAAAATCAGTATGTACATTGCCAAGCACAAGATGAAGTGGTATAAAGCACGCCACCACTGAACTTCCTGTTCCACCAGTGCCCCTGTGTACAAAGCAAGGTCCATAAAGTCCTGACATTGACTATTTCAATACCTTTCGGATTAATTGGAAATGCAGATTACGAGCCAGGGTTTCTTGTCTAACATCAGTATCTGAACCAGGGTCTCGGAATGACAATTCTGAGTGAAGGAGGTCTCAGCCAATCAGCAGAGACTTTTCAACTCTCCTGATGGACTGAGGGTTCAGAAGCCTCTCCTGAACACTGAGCTATGTGTAAGCTGCAGCCAGCATCAGGTTTGTGTGACAGTATGTATATGTGACAGTGTTTTTGTGTGACTGTGTGTGTCTGTGTGACTCTGTGTGTAACGCCTGGTAATAGAGGGGTTAATTCTCTAAATCTGCACATGCCTGGTAATAGAATGGTTAATATAAAATGTGTGTATCTGATTTTATATTATATATATATATATATATATATATATATATAATGCATTTTATGTGTCTCTGAGGGTGTGTGCAAATGTGAATTGGTGTTTCTGTGATTTGTATCTGCTGTGCTGTTTTGAAACATTATTTATGTATACCTGCAAATATAAGGTATGAATGTCTAATTCAGTTAGCCCCTGCAGTGCTGTTTCCATGTGGTGTTTATTTGATCTATACCTTCAGGATTTGGATCTCTGAATCTGTTTATTAGTACTATACCTTCAGTACTACATATTTTCAATTGATCTATACATGCACTGGTGGGTTTGTGTGTGATTCTGTTGATCTACACCTGCTATGTTATATTTACATACATTATGTATACCTGCAAATACAGGGTTTGTATGTCTTATTCAGTTGATCTACATGTGCAAGGACCTCTCAAAGTCATGGTAGGGTCAGAAGGAGGTAAGACTGCACTGACTCTCAGTCTTCCCTAAATCTGTAATCAGCGTGGCAAGTATTTTTTTTTTGGTGTAGTAGCAGAGGGAGTGATTGCATGCTAGGGAGGGTGGAATGGAAAACCAAGGTGGTGTTTCTTTTTCATTTAGCCCCGCTGCGGGTAAGCTCCACTGTAGAAGCCCCGGCAGAAGTGCTGGCAGAGGAGGTTGTCTACGCTCATCACTCAGACGTTCACCAGCTGCGGCGATGGGCGTAGACAACCTCCGCTTCCGGGACTTCCGCCGGTGCTGCTCCATCATAGAAGTCCCAGTGGAGGTGCCTACACCGCTAAACACCAGGGAATCTGGGGGTGCATTGGTAAGTCGGGGGTGTGGCACTTTTAGGAAGCAGAGTGGCATATCAGGAGGGCAGAGTGACCCTTCTAGGGGGCAGAGTGACCCTTCTACAGGGCACAAAGCATATCGGGGGGCAGGTGGGCATTTCTAGGTGGCAGGTGGGCATTTCTAGGGGGCATAAAGCATATCAGGGGTTATAAAGCATATTAGAGGCAGAGTGGCATATCTGAGGGCAGAGTGGCATATCAGGGGTTATAAAGCATATTAGGGGGGCAGAGTGGCATATCAGGGGGCAAAGAGAAGTAAGGTGCATTATGAATTAAGGGGGGGGACCTTAAAATGGCTATTGGTTTTCTGTTTATATCTAACATATGCTGACAAACTGTATAATAGATACCAAAATTTTTAAAATATATGTATGCCTGTTCATTAGATAAAATACTGTTTTACCATTCCACTAATGTGTATTTTTTTCTTTAAAATATCACCAAACTTTAAGGGTGCGGCCTATATTCGAGCCAATACGGTATTATTGTACTTGTTTGCACTTGCGAACTGGTTGTTTGTTACAAGATATTTTTCATATCTCCTTACGCTAGGCTCCTCCCATTCGAGTGACGATGCAAAAGACGCTTGAATGGGAGGAGCTTAGCGTAATGATACTGGAAAGTAAAATCAGTGATGCATGACTGCTGAGACGCCATTGCTGAGCTGCTATTGAATCTGTTCAGTCGCAGTGCGATCTGTGTCTCCACATTTGTTGTCCCTAACAATGCCTATTAGACCATGAGCACCTTGGGCCATAATAGCCCAAATTGAGATCCAGACCTGTAACACCTATTGGGCCAAAATCGCCTAAATTGAGATCCAGACCATTAACATCTGTTTGCTCAAAATAGCCTAAATTGAGATCCAAACCAGTGACTGACCAAAACTCAGAGCCTGAGGATCACAGAGACTGTTATGGGAAGAGGAAGTTCCTCTGTGCTCTCAGGGCAAAGAGAGGCCCTGATGAAGACTACTCCTGAGTCAAGGGAGCCAATACCTGCCAGGGCCTGTGTGTTGTCTGGGGAGGTTTTCCAGAGCCTGGCTTAGCTGGGTCTGGCTGGGAGGTCTAGTTAGTGGATGCTTAGGCTGTTCGGTCTGGGGCAGCATAGTACAACTAGAGAGGGATCCAATTGGGAGCTAGGTTTGTTTTTGTTTTGGGGTGTTTCAGTTGAAAATAAAGCACTGTGCTGAAGATTCCTTAAGTATGATGTTTATGGCCCTGATGCTACAGGGTTTGTCACAATATATTTACCTTAAAGTGTTATCCCAGCTGGCCAGGCTGGGACCACTGTTAAGGATCTTGAATACGAAGAAAAAAAACCCAACAAAACTACACAGTTCCTAGGAATCAAACCAAACTAACTAAGGCCTAACGTGGCCTAACGTGGGCCTGCAGGTTACCATTGTGGAGCTTGCAGACTTTGTGCAAAAAAACTATTTCCCAGCCCAGGTTTGTGCTTCCCCTGGCCAGGAAGAGAGCATTTGCAAAGAGGTGGCACAGGTACGCTGTTTCAGGGGCCGCAGTGGCACAGGCAGGCAATCCTAGGGGCAAAAGTGGCACAGGCAGGCTATTTTAGGGGCAGAGGTCTGCATCTTCAATGTCTGGCTTAGTTTATAGTGATAGTGGTTATGCTGCACTACTATCAATGTCTGGCTCATTGTATAGTGATAGGAGTTATGCTGTACCACCATCAATGCCTGGTTAAGTATATAGTGAGTTATGCTGTACCATATCTGTTCAGTAAATGTAATTTATTTAAACTTATTTCATTTATTTCTAAGTTAATTTGTTTTTATTTATTTTTTTTCCAGTTGACATACAGTTTACACATTTGTGAAAAAATATTCTTGCCAGCATTATTTTTTGTAGGGAAATGCCACATACAGGATCTGCTCTGGGTGCCAAATACTCTAGGTAAGCCCCTGTACCACTATCAGTTCCAGGTTATTCAGTATATCTACTACTCTCTGATATACAAGGTTTAGATTTAAAAATCCAAAATCGTGGGATCGATTGCACAAGCGGATAATTTCAAGCATCTTGGGGCTACTTTCAAGCATATAGGATCAGTTTCATTCACTCTAAAGAAAGTGGGGGTCAATAATTATAATAGTTCCAGAGAAAGTTCAGACCAGGCCCAGACTGGCCATCTGGTAAATGAGTACTTGGATAAAAACGTTAGCGCAGCCTTTCTTGCCAAGGGAAAGGGGAAGGCTGGCACTTCTGGCCCTGGGGCAAGTAAACCCACCCCTTAACTAAAACACACAAAAAAACAGTAACACCACACACACCCACTCTAACACAGGCTAACCTTCCATGCGCAATTATCTATAACGGATGAATAATATCTATAAAAAAGAGAAACAAAAAGTCTCAAACAAGCTTCTAGTGCAAAATATCACAATACATAAACTTACATGTAAAACTCTTATAACATGGCAGCAATTTATAGCCTCTGATGAAGTCCATTCTTTCAACGAAACGTGTTGGGTTTTTCGACTTGGGGATCTGATCCCCCTGACGAAGTCTGTTTTTGTGATGTCAATATCAGAAAGTATCCAATGCATGCAGGACTACAACAGTTTTTTTTTTATTTTACAAGTGACTGGAGTGTTGCAGAAAAGTCATTAAATCCACTTTTCTATGATTGAAGAGCTTGCAGTGTCTCTGTTTTCCTAACAAGAGTTGAAGATTTATCTTTTGTGGTGCTGCCTCCCCATGGCTATAAATCCTTGCTCCTAAGTTATAGGGGCTATACGTTGAAGTCGTATACTTATGTTTATGTATCATGATTACACAGAACATTGGGATTTTTGCATAAGCCGCATGTTTGTGGCTTTTTTGTTTTTTCTTACAGATATTATTATTATGGATCATTGTGTTTGTAAGAATTTACACACACAGTGGTGGGTTTTATCATTTATGTTTATTCACTGTGTGCTGATTTTCTTTGTGGCTTTGTTTGCACCTTCTGCTTCCATGCTTTCAAGGGTCTTTTGCAGATAGGCGCAGAAAAGGGAATGTATAGGAACTTTAACTGGAAAAAAAATTGTGTTTATTTGTGAATTTTGGAATCTAAAGAACAGTTTCCCTTTATACTCCAGACCCAATAGGATTGTAGTTGCATTTTCTGAAGAGTAAACCCATGACATCTATCAGGGAGCTTAACGTAATATCCTCTGATATAATTCAAAATTTATGAATATTCCCTATTGAATATTTTGTATTTTATATTTAACTGGTACTTTTGCTGTGAAATTTTACAAGTATACAAATTGGTTGTTATCAAGTTAAAAATCTGATCATGTTTTTATAAAATATGTGACTCAATATTCCAATTAGGTACAGCATCTTGGATTTTGCGTAGGTCAGAATAATGAGCCTAATGTCAGTGTTTCATTACGTATCTCAAATTGTTTTCAAAAAAGTAATTTAAAAAGATTCAGTTAATACAGTTGTTTGAGCAGGAAATGATGTGTGTTAGAATTTATATTCAACGAATTATTTCTGCGTGGGTTTTTTTTTAGAACGAAATATTATTTTGTATTTGTTTCTTAAAAATAAACAATATTCAGTGATTGGGTAAATAATGTCAGAATTTAAGTTTACCCTTTATGGAGTACTGTTAGGTCAAAAAGTCACAATTAATAAAATTGTGATCTGTTTGTGGTATATGACTTAAAGAACTTATTAAAACCCCTTTATTATAAAATGCAGAATAATCTGCATTCTTCAATATGTTCATTTTCATTTAATCTTGCAGTAGCTCACTGCAATGTAAATAATGCCCCGGTGCTTTAGACAATTCATATTTACACATTTCTGAGTTTGGGTAAACTCGAGATTTATCTGTGTCACTTGCTGACAAGTAGAAAAACACACATATTGCTTCAACCTCACAATGCAGAACAATTAAACTATAGACTGGTAAGCCTCTGCAGTGGGAAAACCTTTTTAAGGTATGTTAAGTGATGCAATCCAGGACTTTCAGGTAACAATAATATTACACGTAGTCAACATGGATTTATGGGTAATAGGTCATGTAAAACTTACTGGCTGTCGGTAACGCAAATTGGAAAAATAATATTTGTACTTGGAAAGAAAGCTGGTTGAAAGACATAGGGTGGTTGTAAATGGTACATTTCCAGCTGGACAATGGTCTTAAGTGGAGTGCCTCAGGGTTCTGTCCTTTGGCTGATTCTATTTAAATTTAGTTATCAATTACTTGGAAGAAATTACTGGAAACTATGTCTCAAATGTTGCAGATGATACAAAATTAATAAAGTCTGAGTAGGATGTCATTTCTCTGAAAAGGGATTTAGACAAATGGGAGAATGAGCAGTTAATTGGCAGATGTGTTATATATAGATAGATATAGATGGATTGTGCATTTGGATACCACATTTTGGTAAATACAACAATTTGTACAAACAATTTGTATAATGAGGCCAGACCCCCCCAGGAATCAGACAAAAATTAAGCTAACAGCTCTGAATTTTCATTCACTCACACTCTCTCAAACTCTCACTCATTCTCTAACACTCATTCTCGTTCACTCTCTAAAGGCTATCTTTTGCCTCTCCACGAACATAATCAGGAGGGAAATTCCGCCAAAATGGTGGAACTTGTGGTGATGTCCTTTCCTCGATCCTTCAATCAGTAGGTGACATCATTCTTCCCCCACTTGCAAGCACCGCCATGTTGCCCCGAGTTCAAATGAGGGCAACATGACAGCACTTTCTGTGACATCCTCTCCTTAGATTGGAGCATCGGGGAGAGAACGTCATCTCAAGTTATGTCCGCAGCGATGTGGATGAAGATAGCAGATTGAAGAAGGGAGAAGATAAAAGATGCGGAAGTGGTTGGCAGAGAGATAGTGAACAAGAGTTTGACAGAGTGATTGGATAGGGAATGATATTCACTGCCCGAAAATGAATGGGCCAAAAAGGAACTGAAAAAATGTGTCTGGCACTTTTTTGGTCTTTTTGCTTTAATGAATATAATACAGATAAATTATGCACTTGGGTAAGAAAAGGAAAAATGCTAATTATATTATAAATGATTGTGTGTTGGGTAAAATATTTTTGAAAAAGGGTTTGGGTGTTTTTGTTGATAGACTGTGCAGCTGTGCACAATCCCAGACAGCTGTTGCTAAGCAAGCAATATGCTGGCATATTTTAAAAGTGAATAGGTTTAAGAGATCAGAACATATTGGTTTTTATAAATTATTGGTAAGACTGCATCTAGAATATGCAGTGTCGTTGGGGACCAGTACAAAAAAGAAAGCAAATTTGGTAAACATGAAGTATAATGGATTGCAAGCTTTCAAGACTATCTAGGTCTCGTCTTCAAGCATATTATACAGTAACATGGAGACAATCACAGCAAGATGCAAAATTTCTGAATCAAAATAACATTCTTTTAGTGATGTTAAAAGGAAAAGCAAAAGTGTTGGTGTGTCCTCAGCAGTCACTTTTGGTGTTGTAGACTGTCACAGGTTATGCGCCTATGTGTAGGATTGATTGTGTGGATAGTTCCTGGATAAACAATAGATAAGGCAGAACTCACTATACTGACCTAGAAACCTAGTTGCCACAAGGCACTATCATAGACAGAGGCTGAATGTATACTGAGGATAGAGGAAACCCATAGGTGCAAAGGAGCACAAAGAGTTTGATTATTATTAAATGAGGTTCCAAAATGGTTAAAAAGATATATATATTCATTAAGTCACATTGCAAATGACGTTTAGCTCTATCACATCCCCGTTTTGTTGGAGGAGTATGGCAATTAATTTTAATGTGATGCTCATGCTCTAAAAAAAATGCTTCACAAACAGCTTATTCACTAGAGAAATATTATTAGCAACAATAGGTAAGTACATTTTTAAATATGAACTCTACTTTTTTCAAAACAAAATTTGTTCTGTCAGTGAAAAGTTGGTAGTAATGCATGCACAGATAGGGCTAAGCCTGTCTTGGACACAAAAAACGACCAAGGACACAAAGTTTTGAGATCTTGAAGCAAGTGAACAGATTAGATAAGCCAAATGCCTTTTATTTCTGGTCATATTATATGTTTCTATGAAATTTATGTATGCATCATATTATTATTATTTATTACTTTATATAGCGCCATCACATTCTGTAGCGCATTATCCCTGCCCACAATGTGAACCCTTTCTTGTATATGAAAAAAAATATCTATGCCTTAATTGATAACTGAATTTTAAAAATAACATTTAAAAAAATGTATTTTATCATATTACCGTATTTGCTCGATTATAAGACGAGGTTTTTTTCAGAGCAAATGCTCTGAAAAATACCCCTCGTCTTATAATCGGGGTCGTCTTCTAATCAGACCTCAAATAGAGGTCTGATTAGGAGACTAAGATCCAGATCCCCCGCACCGCTGCAGGGGACCTGGATCCTCCTGTCGTCGCCCCCCCCCCACACACACACACACTTACCGGTGCTTCCGGAGGTGAAGTTGGCAGCGGGGGTTTGTATGCGTCCGTCACAAATACCTTCCCCGACTGTCAGAGATCAGAGTTCCAGAGTTCCTGATCTCTGACAGCCGGGGAAGGTATTTGCGACGGACGCATACAAACCCCCGCTGCCAACTCCACCTCCTTCCGGCTGCCGCGGAATGAGACGTCAACCCGCTGCCCCGGCAATACAGCAGGAAATTGGAAGCACCGGTAAGTAAGTGTGTGTGTGTGTGTGTGTGTAGGGCATTTCTGGAATGCCTTACACCCCTATATGCCACTCTGGCACTTAGGGGGTTAAAAGGCATATTATGGGGCAGAGTGGCATATAGGGAGGTATAAGGCATTTCAGGAGGCAGAGTGGCGTTAAGGGGGCATTTAATAGTGCACTCTGCCTCCTGAAATGCCTTATACCTCCCTATATGCCACTCTGCCCCATAATATGCCTTTTAACCCCCTAAATGCCAGAGTGGCATATAGGGGTATAAGGCATTTCTGGAGGCAGAGTGCTCTATATAATGCCTTTTAACTCCCTTAATGCCACTCTGCCTCCTGGAATGCCTTATACCTCCCTATATGCCATTCTGTCCCATAATATGCATTTTAACCCCCTAAATGCCAGAATGGGATATAGGGGTATAAGGCATTTCTGGAGGCAGAGTGGCACATAGGGGGTCAAAAGGCATACCATGGGGCACAGTGGCATATAGAGGGTTAAAAGGCATATCATGGGCCACAGTGCCATATTGGTGTGGCAAGCCTGGGGGCAGATGTGTGTAACTGGGGGACAGGTTGGAAAATACAAGAAATAAAAACAAAAAAAAAATATTTTTCTCAATCATAGCTTTTATTAAAAAAAAAGTTTACATGAATTAACATTTACTGGTAAAACTTTTTTCCTTTAGGGTCGTCTTATATTCAGGCTTTTTCTTTTTTTCCTAAGTTAATATTCAGATTTTGGGGTGTCGTCTTATAATCAGGGTCGTCTTATAATCGAGCAAATACGGTAAGTGTGTTGAAGGAATCAATTGTTCCTACCTTCCTCTAGCACACAAAGTAAAATTGTTTCTTCAACCCTCTGAAAATAAGCAATGCGATATGATTTTTGAATGATGCAAAAAAAAAAGAAATGTGTTAGTAATAAGAAAAAAGGAAAAATGACAAAAAAACGTTATTGAAATATGAGATTGTAAATAATCTATATGTTAGTGGAGCATGTGTGAATCCTATTTTACAAATAAATGTTATGGAATGATGGCATACACTCCAAAGCTTCTATACACTGTGCTATACTGTGTTTTCTGTGCTTTGAGTCTCTGTTACTCGAGTTGCGAAATAAAAATGTCAGGCCTTGTGAAAAATGGATCCCTGGAAAGTAGATGCTTGATATCTTATATTGAATGGCCCTACAATAAAAACTGAAAAACCACTATTGCTTTCAAAATAGAAACAGCTGCCCCATTATATCTTGATAGAATGGTATTGTATTTTTATTTACACATGGAACCACGCTCCTAACAACCATTGTTTCTGCACTTTAAAAATATTGGATGGGTTTTTCAAAAGGCCCCGTGTCCTTTCGTCTCCTTTTTAGAAATTTCAAGATGTATCTGGAATGAATAAATACTGTTTCTGTAGTCAAATCCCTGTACGGTTCTCCTTGATTGACAATTTATTCATGAGGTAACAGCCATTTGAAGACTTTAAAGGTTTGTTGTGTATGATGATACCTCTGTGATTTGCTTGAGTTAGTATTGACTTCATTAACTGCAAATTTGGATTACTCTGGCATGGCGCAGAAAAGCATTAGGGATGTGTTAATCAAGGCAGTACTATTTATCTGTTTTATAGCCAAATGTGAAAATGATGCTAAAGTGACAGTTTGCAGATAGAGATTGACTATGACTAAATTTCTTTAATACCATCTTCACACAATATGCATATTTCTACTAAAATAATAACTGTTATCTCTGATCGAACAGAATGTTATCCAATGTTCAGTAAGCAGAAACTTGTTGTATAAACACAAGCCTGCCATAGCAAATAGGCTCTACTAGAAAGACAACTTTCTGAGGGAACAAAAGTTGGAAGCGCATTTCTTGTTTTTTCCATGCTTTTATATTTAGGGTTGCTTTCTAAGGTACTTGCCAGTACTCACAGCACAAATTTTCCATCAGGGAGATGTCTTTGTTTTGAAAATGCTTGGGTTTTCATACTAAGGCTACTAAAGCTGTGGCTAACATTGTGATTAGAGTCACCCTTGAGAAAGTTAGACACAGTACATTTTCTTGGAATGAATGAAGCTCGGTGTATAGCCAAAATGGCTAAATACACCTTTGGTACTTGAGTCTCTGAACATGACCAATAAGAATGTACACAGAGATATGGTATTTTATTTATAATGTTAGTATTACTATTCATTGTTAAATGTAACAGTAGATTTTATAAATGCAAGTAACCAGCTTTTTTACTAACATTTTTGTGTTTAGCTTAATTGCACACATGACACAGCATAGTTTCCAGTGCCGCATTTGTGACATAAAAGAAACATAGAAGCCTTTACCACTTTTTAAGTTGATAGAATGTAATATGACATCAAAAAGTGTTTTTCTTTATGCATTATTTACGCATGCATGCATTTTAATAGCTGTCTAATGTGACTGCTGCATCCCAACCTGTCTTCAATAGATAAGCAAGGGGCTTCCCATTTCCCATGCATTATAGCTCTCCTAAATAGCATATCCCAGGAAGTGTTTCCCGGGTGATGCAATCAAGCCCAATGTAAGTGAAATTAGCCAACCTCAGCCACAGTCATAGTGATCATATTATGTTCATCTAGCATTACTGCATCACGTGCCATAGGCAGGGAAAATGGATTTTGAGATTACAAATCCTAGTTATGAAATAACCAATCATTTCATAGTGAAACTAATCTAAATCTATAACTATTAATACTAAGCCACATTAGTAACATAGCATTTTTATTTAAAATGCAGAGCACAACAATTAAGACTAATTTTACTAATCATAGAAAGTTGTTCAAATTACATAAATGTTGTTTTTAAGATAGTAAAATACTATTATTTTCCTAAGTACTCACTGATTATTCTATGTCATAACCCTCTGAACTCATAAATTAAAATAATTGGTAATTTAATAAAAACAAACCAAATGCACAAATCCAAGGGACTTTTTTCATTAATGATAGTATCCCGATGTGAACTTCAGCATGGAGTGTCTGGTGCACTTTTACACTTTTACAATGGCAGTCATGTATTCTTGAGTTAACTGCCATGTTTTTATATGTACATTCCATTTGAATCTTACCCGCTTCAAGCTCCGTACTGGCTATCTGGCACACCAGGCCCGGTGGGCCCTTGGCTGACAACACCCCATAATCGCTCGATCAGCTGCCTACACCAAGTTCGTGGCTATAAAAACCTAAAATGTGGCTGTGGGTATCCAGTAGACTTACGCAATTGGATTCATATGAATTGCAAATTTGCAATATGCCGGACCTTCCGATTGGAGAAATGGGGTAGAGGATATCACCAGAAGCTCTGCCATTTTGGTGGACGTTTGCTGGGAGGTTATGTCCATGGAGATGAGGATGAAGAAAATAAATGGAAGAGAGAACATAGAAGAAAGGAGAAGAAGATAATGCAGAACAAGAAGATGTGATGCACATAGGCGGAGCTGCGGGTCATGGAAGCAGAAGTGGTTGGCAGAAAAAGTAGGGAGACATTCAGAGACCATTAGTGAGAGTGCACAAAAATAAAAGTGTGAGAAAGTGAGTAAGAATTATTGTGGGTGTCTGACAACAAATGTTGCTCCCAAATTTAAATAGCCCCCGATTTTTGTTCGAAATGAACAGGTTAAAACTGAATCCATTGTTTGAAAACAAATGGTACACAAGGAACCACAAAATTAATCGGAATCATTTTTGGCCCATTTGCACATGTCTAGTATCCAGCCACCATACTTGGTGGCAGCTGGTCTTAAAGTGTCAAGGCCACCTCATCGTTGCCAGTCATAGGGAATGCTGCCATATCTTCCAACTTTTCAAATTGGCAAAGAGAGTTACGTTTTGGTTTAGATAGTGTGGTTAATGAAAAGAGTTTAATCAACATTTTGCAAACTTTTAATTAAGTCACTCTCTATAGCTATCCAACTTTGGTAATATCAAGGTTCTAGAACACTATAAAACACTAATAAGCACCAAGTATTATGATCTTTCCTATCAGAAATAGCGGCATCCACCAAAACAAATATCAAAACAAAAATATAATAAACTCTCATTTATTTAGTAATATGGAACCAATCACCCACTCTTTCATTATATGGATATAATCTGCAAGCTGAAAAATGCTTCCACCAATCAGAAATTGCATATACAGTAAGTATACTTTACAGAACGTGTATCAATTAGAATAGAATTAGAATTACAGAACCTGAATTAAATCCCAAACCAGTCAACTAGTTTCATTAACAGATTTTAAAATGGGTCAGATTTTTCTCAGGTATGTTAATTATATCATTAAGGCCCTCTGAGCTACCATGACACTCAACAAGTTACTATTTCTCATGCTGATCTCATACTTCTCACCAGTTTGTCTATTTTCTATATTTTTTATTGTTTTGACTTATCTCATAACTATACCTTGTGTGACATTTTATCAGTGGTATAGCGTGTCCCAAGGCATGGGTTGGAATGTAAGAACCTATAACATAAGAAAGCAGCGAAGTAGAAAATGTAATCCAAGACTTTTGTAGCAAAGATTTATGCCTTAAGAGCGCATTTATTGTCTGTAATCATTAAGAACCACCAACAGGTAAGAGTGTTACACTTTATATATGAGCAGATGTGATATAATAAGTGGTTCATTTATTGAATTAAGGCCATCTGTTCTCATATTAGGAAGCTAAAAATATGAATATTTGACACCAGAAACAATGCATGGTCCATTTTTGTTATCTTCATTTAATCGAGAATGATCAGCCTCAAAAGCATGTATGCATTCTTTAAGGACAATGAACAGTCCCTAAACCCATTGAAAACAATGCATTTTGTCATTAAGGGGTTAATGGCTAAAATAAAATCCATCACACTGATTAAAAAACAAACTTTTTTTTAGAAGTCTATTTACTTTGGGCACTGACCTAGCTCTCTCCCCTGCCCTGGAGAAACAGGAAAGGGACACAGAGACACAGGAAGCAGTGATCCTGAGATGTGTTTACAGGATTCGTGCACATTTATACTGTAAGCCTGGTTAATGGCAAAGCAGCAGCTGTAGTAGGTCACTGGGTCGACACTGGCAGATACACACATCTAGCCACATGGTACAGGAAACCTGAATTCCCCCCCAAATTAGAAAAATATTTTAAGAATCGATCCTTCAGAGTAAAGAAAAAGGTTGTGCCGCATCAGTAACAGAGGCAGGGCAGGCACAGACAGACAGACACATGCAGCCCCTTGGTGCTAGACTGAATTTGGAAGGAGACAGATGAGCAGCAGCAGTAGTGCACTGGGTCTTGGCAGGCACTGACAGAGAAACCCCTCTCACTTTGAATATTTTGTGCTAGGTAACCTAATTTGGGCAGATTGACAAGACTTTTGCCTGTCACAGAGAAAACCCTCTCACTTTGGACAACAATAGGTGAACATAAAAGAGGGGCCACTAAGGAGCGGTCTGGCTGGATCAGGTTCCGATAACTTAAAGGCTCCACCCTTGTGCAAAACATCCCTTATATTAGTAGTTCTTTCTATGTTTCAGATTAATCCCAGTGCATTTATGGAATTCACCTCCTGAGCGTTGATTATCCCAAGGGATACACCAGGCTGATAGAACTATTTCCTTTAGAGAAAGCAAAAAATCTGAATCTACAAAAGGGCAGAGCTTCCAGGCAGACCCTGTCCCACAATTGGAGGAACAGTGCCATGAAACTGTCAAATTTTGTTAAAAAAAAGTTTTATGAATTAAAATGCACAAGTCTAGTATGTACTATAATTTATTTATCTTTCCTGATAATGTATGTCCTTTAAACAATTTACCAGTTTAGTATCCCTCACTTGGACAAAACTCTTCTCTATATGGGACCTTCAGTACTAGAAATAATACTAGTTAAAATGATGTGAAGTTAAACTGATCTACCTACTAATGCGTCCTGCTTGTTAAGGTATGCACCTTTTATACATCTTAACATAACATAAATAGAAAACAATTATAATAAAGAAAAACCAATAGAAGAAATGTTGAATGTAACTACTGGTTGGGCAGGTGCATGCATATTTATGGTATGTACCAGTATGCCATGGTGGTTTGAGGATGGCCCCAGTTCAAGCCTATGAACTCCCTTCAAGTCAAAATGGTTCAGCTGAAGTCTACTGAGGATACATTTTGTCATTTCATTGTTAGTTCTTTCATATTTATTTTTTTAATATTTTTATCAAGCCACATTACAACCACCTGGTGTGTAAAGAGACATTGGTATAGTTGTGATTTGTGATAAGATACCTTCTATTAGAGGTAACCTTTGGAAAAAAAATATTTTTATCTGTACTTCCAGTAACAAAATCTTTTTTTATTCTTTTTATTACTGCACAGAATTATTATTATTCAGAAAATAATTCACAAACACTGGTGGGTTTTTCTTCAAAATGAATTATCCAAAAATATAAATTGCTTCTAAAAAGATTATGATCAGTGCACAGCTGAAAACATTAATAACTCTACTGGGAATTGCAAACGATGTACACTGAATTGCATACTCTGTTAATTTATGTGACACTAAGCGACTGAAATATAGTCCGACTCCATGGGCTTGGCTGATAGTCTAAATACATTAACTTGTAGCTTTTGCCATAATTACATAAATATTCCATGTTTGGTTGATTTAAAAATAGTTGTAAAGAACCTAGACTATATACAGCATACAAAATTATTTCTGGACTTTAGACAGAAATACAACTCAAAGTGTGATATCTGGGATATTTTCACAATATATATATATTTAAAAAAAGTTTGGCTTGATTATTACACTTGTTTCTGTAAAATGTCATTTTGTTAATATATAACCATGCCTATTCCTAATAGGCTCTTCTACGGTATTTTTCTCTATTTTTTTAATAAGGTGGTCAAAATTCCTTAGAGATGCCCCTAATATTCTGTTACTTCTACTGTACGATCATAAGCTTCTTATAATTGAAGCACAAAGGACTCTCAATGTAATTAGAATTCTGTAACTTACTGAACTGTCGACACTACCCTTTTTTATTGCAATGAAGGGTTACCTCTCACTTTTTGAAGCACCTTTGTGTGCCTTCATTTCACAACTATACCAATGGCTTGTGTTCTACTAAAAACTGACAGACATCCTGCCCTAATCCTAGTAATCGGTTTTCACAGCTCCTCGTGGACTGACTTATATAGCTTCTCAGTTCGGTTAGAAGATACAGTATATACTTTACATCTGAAGAGGGATCAGCCAAGAGATCTTTAACGTTTTCTGTTCATACTAAAGAAGTTTCAAACTTACAGGCAGATGTAATATATTTATCTCAGGCGCTGCCCTAGCCCAGATCCTGGGCAATGCAACCAGCCAACATGTCCACTGCCACAGTTCTTACTGCGGAAAACTTGGATATGTAATCATTTCATAAAAAATATACAAAATATGGAGAGTGCACATATAGTGTGACAGAATCCCCAATATTTATGGGTAGGTGTTTGAGTGGTATTCATTGGGTATACATGGAATACTTGCTCTGTTTTGTATACTTATTGGTCATTATTATTCTAGCAGCAAACCAGGAATGTGAATGTTTATGCCTTTTATGCTTTTTAGGATGTCCGCTCCACTATTTTGTGCTATTTAGGATGTGCGCTCCACTATTTTGTACATTTTTTGTGTTGTGTTATATATGTCCAGAGAAGGCTTAAATTGCTTGAGAGTCTCTTTTGGGTTAAAATGCAAAGCATTCTTATTGATTTAGCTTCTTGGTAAGCAATATAGTCATGAGAAATTAGATATGGTCATATAGTGTGACAGAATCTCCAATATTTATGCCTTAGATTTAGGTGTTTTTTGAATGTTATTCACTGGGTATGTGCTGAATTCTTGCTTTATTTTATGACATCATATTATGATGTTCCAAGCACCTTCTACTTTGCCTGCGTGACACAGTCCTCCATGGTGGAAGTAGGCCAGTTTGAAAGATTAAATAACTGGCCAATTGAGCAACGACACATGGGGCAACCTGATTACACCAAAGAGCAATCGTCCCCCTGTTCTTTAGCAGATTCGTAGCTTTATCTAGTTGATTATGGTTTCATTTTCTATTCTTAGCTAAAATACATTTATCTGGTTTCAGATATAAAGTTTAAGAAAGATAGACAACCTTGATAAACAAAGATTGGCATCCTTTCATTCATGTGTCAATATTTTTATGTGTCATATATATGTTTTGCGCATCAGCTGATTTATGTGTTCTGTAAAGTAATATGTTGCTTAACATTTGGCTTTCTGAAGTCTAAACTGCCTTGTGTTTCATATGCATTTATCCTTTACATAAATGTTTTCTTGAATTTGTGCATGTCATTGCATCTTTGTTTTATAATTATTTATTTTTGTGAGCGCTAAGACTTCTGCGTTTAATTGGCTCATACGTCCAGTATCATTGAGAAGTGAAAAACGGCCTTGCGTTTATTTAAGACTTTGAATTAAACAGACAAATGCAGAAAATTGCATAATAGTGAATTTTTACTGCAAATTAAGTGAAGGTCTCACTGTAGTTGAATTGGGCATAGTAAATTAAGTGGCACGTAATGACATCTAATAAATACACTTGGGAATAGATAACTGTCTGAGTTAAGAATAAGGATTTAACATTCTTATCTGGAATATTCAGAATATTACATTACTGTTGGACTAAATGAAATTACCACCCGGTTACCTGGGTCACTAGAGTTTAACATCAACCCATAGTTTGAAGCAATATGAATCAGCACCCCTGATTGTTTGTAAATTACTAATGTCATATGTTCTTGTTGAACACGTGTCTAGATTCAGTATTACAGTTGCTGTTCCTTAGCCAGCATGAAAACACTGTGTACTCAGGTCTTGCTTTTAGTCTACTTTATCCCTATGGTTGCCATGTTGGCTGCTGCTTTTTTTTGCAACTCAATTTTACTGAGGTTGTTTTTTTCAGATGTTTTATTACTTCAACGAACAACCTGAAAAGTAGATTATGCTGTTACTTATGCTTTGTTCTATGTAATTTTGTGTTGACAGATAACATTCTTCCTGCTGACTAAGCAAATTAAGGCTCCTGAAAAACTGTCTTCATCCTCTCATTTTTTTTCTTACTTGGACTTCTTATTTGTGAGCAGATTGTATTTAATACAAGACCTTTGTAAAATAGGTTACAAACACATTTAGGTAAAGCCACAAGTGCCTGTTTTTAAGTGATAAACACAAACGTCATAGAGCCCTAATACACTGCTACTAATATACAATTCTGCTTCTCACATCTGTGTGAGTTGTGGATGTTGGTATGAAATGGTATGAGGGGAAAGCAAGGAATCATAGGTGTATGGAAAATAAACGGAATGATAGAATGGAGTGATAAAGGGATTATAAAGGGATTTTTAGGTACTTTGTAATCATTTTTCAATCCCACTGGCAATTTTGGACTATTCAGATTTACGTGACTAGTTCCTTGAATCTGATTCACTAATAAAGCATATAGCTCAAAACTATGCTAGTGATTATGGTTTTGAATCAGTTCTGTGGCTGAACAAAACACAGTTTCAAAAAGGAAAACAATAGAATTTACATATAGGTGGGTCTATTCTAAACAGTGATGTATGGAAACTTTTATATTAGTGAAAAGACAAGTTGTTTTGCGAATGGTATCATGTAAGAACACATGGTTCTGATTTACAGATTGTGAATGTTTGATTCACAACTGAGTATGATTGTTAAGGGTGTGTGTGTAAGGGTGGTACCAGGGAAATAGGTGATGACCTGGAGACTTGTCAACTGTCTTATGGACCTTGCGTCGCGTTTAGGGGCACGATGATGCTGGAACAGGAAATAAATGTCTAAAATGTGTTTGTGTCCTGTAGCGTTAACATTACCCTGAAAATAAAGGGACTAGCCCAAACCCAGAAAACACAGGCCAAGATCGTTATCCTTCCTCCACCAAACTTTACAATAGGCTATGAATGCCAGAAAGTATTGTTCTCCTGCCAACCCCCAAACCCTGTGTCGGCTGTGAAAGTGTGCTGTACACCATTCCAGCCAACTTGTGCATTCAGATTTGTACAAGTTTTAATTTTAACAAAATGTGCCAGTCAGAGCTGATCATGGGGAGAAGGGAATGAAAAACAAGACAGAAGGCAGAAGAGAAATAAAGACAAGAGAAGAGGCGAAGCTTTGGAAAAGGATACAGGGACATGAAAGCGGTCAGAGGAGACAATTGGGAGACATTGAGAGAGAACATGAGAGAGTAAATGAGAGTGTGAGAGAACATAAGAGAGTGTTAGCAAGCGTGAGTAAGGGTGATTCACAAATAATTTCAATGGAAACAAAACTTGTTTGAAAACAAATGAACAAAAAAATTAATCTGAAATGCTTTTGATCTATTTTGATCTTCAGCTTGCTCGTCCATGGGAACAAATTTCATGATATTCCCAACACAAAGAGCTTGTACTGCTGCTTCCGCAGGCAGTTTAGAACTCTGTGGTTAGTGATGCTATAGAGGACAGGCACTACATGGTTAAGTTAAGCACTCAGCAGCCCCACTCTGAGAGCTGTTTTTGCCCTTCCACTTCACAATAATCGCACTAACATTAGACTAGGGCAGATCTAACAAGAAATGTCCCAAACTGACTTGTGGCTAAGGTGGCATCCTATGATAATACCATGTTTAAGGTTGATCCATTCTACTGCCAGCGTTTGTCTATGAAGATGGCTGCCTATGTGCATGATTTTATACGCATATTAGCAATAGGTATGGCTGAAACAACTAAACTCAATAATAAAGAATAGTGTCCACATACTTCTGAAGAAGTCCTGAATATAAGACTACCTATAGGAAAAATGTTTTACTCGTAAATATAATTTTTTTTTTTCATATTTAATCAAAACTATGATTGAGAAAAATGCATTTTTGGTTTTTATTTCCTTTTATTTGCCAATCTGCCCCAGATATGCCTTATATCCTCCTATATGACTTAAACCCCCCTATATGCCACTCTATCCCCCAGATATGCCTTACATCCTCCTATATGACTTATACCCCCCTATATGCCACTCTACCCCCCAGATATGCCTTATATCCTCCTATATGACTTATACCCCCCTATATGCCACTCTACCCCCAGATATGTCTTATATCCCCTATATGCCACTTTGCCTCCCTGGTATGCCTTATACATACCATAAACCAAAACATACCATACGGGCCATTCCTGTTGGCGAAATGACACGCCTTAAAAGGAACAGTAGCACTGAGTCTAATTTTCAAGCACAGAATGAAGGGTTAATCACTCGACTTAAACAAAGGGGGTATTCTTCTAGACAAATCCAACGAGCAGAGAATATAGTTAGATGCAAAAATCGCTCACAATTATTATTGAACAAAAGCAATGAAAGTACTAAGATAGAAAGTAAACCGGTATTAGCATTAACTTATTCACCATTTTTCAACATTGCTAAGAACATAGTTACTAGGAATCTGTATATATTAAAAGAAGATCCAATCCTTTCTCAGATTTTATCTGCAGGGTGTGCAATTGTTCCCAAACGTGCCCCCACATTAAGAGATGATTTGGCTCCTAGTATGTTAAATCAAAATCTCAGTGATAATATGTGGTTACAACACAACGGTTTTTTCCGCTGTGGTCGTCATCCATGTAAAACATGCAGATATGTTAAGGTGACTAATAAATTTACTAATACTACTGGCACTAGAGAATTTCATATAAAAAAATATTTGAACTGTTGTAGCAGCAATGTAATTTATGTCATTGAGTGTTCCAGCTGCGAAGTTAAATATATAGGATGTACCAAACGACAATTTAAGACTCGCATTCTGGAGCACCTCCATGACATAAATCCCCATTCCATACGATCAAAATCAGGGGCTTCTGCACACTTTTTGGATAAACATGCAGGCTCAACAAATTCTTTTGTAGCCTATGCCATTGAAAAAGTGACATCTGGTTATAGAGGAGGTGATTTACATAAAAGATTACAAAATAGAGAAGCTTTTTGGCAGTTTACTCTTGATACCTGTATACCAAGGGGACTTAACATTAGACAGGAATTATTGTTACATTATGATTAAGATTTATTTGATACAATTTTGTCTTGGTCAAATCAGGTATTTTTATTTAAAAATTATTTAAGATCATTATTTAAGTGACAAACATTACCTACAATTGCATGTTTTCTGCCTTATTCTAATGTATTTGTAATGAGTAGTACATTTCTTTTTCTTTTATTTTTGTTAAACATATGTATTGGAAATATTGTGATATATATACATATATTTATTCCTTGTTTTTTCATTTTATTTTCCATCACATATATACATGTTTATGCACCTCCCTGTGATATTAAAACACTGTGAGCAGGTTAAAACACACAACATACATGTAATAGCCTTATCGACATATATACATATTATTTGTGGATCAACAATGTTTATATATTTGCTGTAGGTTGTGTTGCCGTGCTCACACTGTTTACATTAGTCTTTTTCATCTTATTGCATTTAATTGTTTTGTAAATGGATTTTAATTGCACATGTGTTGATGACGAGTAATCTCACCACTCCCCTTTTTTGCCTTACTTAAGGGAAACAAATTCAGTGGTGAGTTATCTGTGATAAAGAGCGGGGTGCCGCTTGAAAGGCGTCAGATTTGGGGTTTCCTATGCACTTAGGTGTGAATTATGCTTTTTAATCATTTAGTAAAATAAATAAAGCTGGAAGTTTTTTTCAAGTGCTGGATCGATCCTTTTGGGTTTTTTTTATGCCTTATACACCACTATATGCCACTCTGCCCCTCCAGACTTACCAATGCACCCCAGACTTGTCCCCTCTGCTTCAGACTCCCTTGTGTATAGTGGGGCAGCTAGTGGATGTCTGCAAGATACGTGTAGACAACCACTGCTGCTACCCAGCAATTCCGCTGGGGCTTCTATGACTGAGCACCGCAAGGTCATGTCATGCTGGCGCTCAGTCATAGAAGCCCCAGTGGAAGTTCAGGGTAGCAGCAAAGGATGTTTGCACACATCGCGCGGACGTTCACTGGCTGCCAGAGAGGAGGATCCAGGTCCCTTGCAGCGCTGGGTCTCTTGCAGTCTTGTAGTCAGAGCTGTATTTGAGGTTGGATTATAAGGCGTCCTCTAATATAAGACAAGGGGTGTTTTTCAGAGAATTTGCTCTGTAAAACCTTGTCTTATATTCAAACAAATATAGTACATCTTTGTGCATAATATAGACTAGCCCAAATAGCCTGACGTTTTCCTGCATGTTGACCAAGGCATGTTAATGTCTGTTACTGCCTACTGCCTACTACTATGCCATACTTGTTCAAGAAAGCTAAGTGCGTGGAGGATTATACTGGCACATGGGCTAGCTGGTTGGATTTTGTATTCTCTAGGGAGGCCAGGGAGCTCATTAAATGACTGGATAACATTATACATTTCCCTTTCTCTATGATCTCGCCCTCTGCCTCTCCCCCCCCTTTTTTTTTCTTTTATATAAACGGTTCTTCGGAACCTCACACTTTGTGGCAGTCCACACAGGTCAGAACTCATACGCGTGTTACAGGATTACACGGGTGATTGCTAGGTACCTTTCCAGTACTTGTTATGTACCTCCTTCTGTTCCATCTTTGTTATATTTTTTGATTGATTGTATGGATCCATGCTGATTCTATTGAAAAGTCAAAAAAACTTTCATAAAAATACAATTTAAGTGCAAGTGATTGTTGTTGGCAAAAGACTTACCAGTTTACTATGGCTATTGTACTTTATCTCTGTATGCATCCGTATAAATACAAAAACATTACTCTTATTTGTGGAAAATATACAAAGGTATAAACTACCAGTCCTTCTCAGGTGCTAATTTGTTTCAGTATTGCACTAGAAATAGAAATGCATGTTTTTTGTAACTAACTGTGTGGCCAATGATGTGGAATTATTAAGTAGATATAATTCAGTAAAATATATAGATTGCACTGTTCAATGGGTTATATAAAGAACCTAACAAATGTAACTTTTCTTGCTACCTTATTACAATACATTTGCATGCAAAGGAAAAAAATAAATAGTTCAGTATTAATAAAGTATGGTTTATATCAAAACACAATGTGTTTTTTATTTAAATATTTTATTATATATTTCTTGTTTTCTCAGCATGAAGAAGTTCCACATCATTCTGTACAAATGATAATTTTCAATACTTCTGAGGAATGCTGATGGGAAATATTTCTTTTTCTTACTTGATATATAATGCTTTGTTCTGTAACGTGCATTAAATAAATATAAGGCATAATTTAAAATCATGCTCTCTTCTGCAGTATGTAGTAAAATACAATTGATATGTTTAGAGAAATACATAAAACAGGATATGATTTGTATTACCAGATTAGCAAAAATCATATACATATTATTTAAAATGTAAGAGGGGATATAAAAGTATCTGTCACATAAAGCAGACCGTAAATGTTAATCAGATGGGGCGGTAGTTACAAAGATGCAAACAACACAAATATTCC